>NW_024544641.1:0-109848 GCF_018167655.1 Microtus oregoni
TGAGCACGAAGCACCCAGCACCCAGAGCACTGAGCACCCAGCACCCTGAGCACTGAGCACAGAGCACCCTGAGTACTGAGCACCCAGCACCCTGAGTACTGAGCACCCAGACCCCGAGCACTGAGCACCCAGCACCCCTAGCACTGTGCACCCAGCACCCTGAGTACTGAGAACCCAGCACCCTGAGTACTGAGCACCCAGCACCCTGAGCACTGAGCACCCAGCAGCCCGAGCACTGAGCACCCAGCATCCTGAGCACTGAGTACTGAGCACCCAGCACCCTGAGCACTGAGCACCCAGCACCCTGAGCACTGAGCACACAGCACCCTGAGTACTGAGCACCCAGCACCCCAAGCACTGAGCACCGAGCACCCTGAGTACTGAGCACCCAGCATGCTGAGCACTGAGCACCCAGCACCCCGAGTACTGAGCACCCAGCACCCTGAGTACGGAGCACCCAGCACCCTGAGTACTGAGCAACCAGCACCCCGAGCACTGAGCACCCCAGCACCCTGAGCACTGAGCACCCAGCACCCTTAGTACTGAACATCAAGCATGCTGAGCACTGCGCACCCAGCACCCTGAGCACTGAGCACCCAGCACCCTGAGCACTGAGCACCCAGCACCCTGAGCACTGAGCACTCAGCACCCTGAGTACTGAGCACTGAGCACCCTGAGTACTGAGCACCGAGGACCCTGAGCACTGAGCACCCAGCACGCTGAGTACTGAGCACTGAGCACCCTGAGTACTGAGCACCTAGCACCCTGAGAACTGAGCACCCAGCACCCTGAGCACTGAGCAGCCAGCACCCTCAGCACTGAGCACCCAGCACCCCGAGCACTTAGCACCCAGCACCCTGAGCACTGAGCACCCAGCACCCCGAGTACTGAGCACCCAGCACCCCGAGTACTGAGCACCGAGCACCCCGAGCACTGAGCACCCAGCACCCTGAGTACTGAGCACCCAGCACCCTGAGTACTGAGCACCCCAAGAACTGAGCACACAGCACCCCGAGCACTGAGCACCCAGCACCCTGAGTACTGAGAACAGATCACCCTGAGTACTGAGCACCCAGCAACCTGAGTACTGAGCCCCCAGCACCCTGAGTACTGAGCACCCAGCACCCCGAGCACTGTGCACCCAGCACCCCGAGAATGAGCACCCAGCACCCTGAGTACTGAGAACCGAGCACCCTGAGTACTGAGCACCCAGCACCCTGAGTACTGAGCCCCCAGCACCCTGAGTACTGAGCACCCAGCACCCCGAGCACTGAGCACCCAGCACCCCGAGAATGAGCACCCAGCACCCTGAGTACTGAGCACCCAGCACCCCAAGCACGGAGCACCCAGGACCCCGAGCACTGAGTACTGAGCACCCAGCACCCTGAGTTCTGAGCACCGAGCTCCCCGAGCACTGAGCACCCAGCACCCTGAGCACTGAGGACCCAGCACCCTGAGCACTGAGCACCCAGCACCCTGAGTACTGAGCACCCAGCACGCTGAGTACTGAGCACCCAGCACCCTGAGCACTGAGCACCCAGCACCCTGAGTACTGAGCACTGAGCACCCAGCACCCTGTGTACTGAGCACTGAGCACCCTGAGTACTAAGCACCCAGCACCCTGAGTACTGAGCACCCAGGACCCTGAGCACTGAGCACCGAGCACCCCGAGCACTGAGCACCCAGCACCCTGAGCACTCAGCACCCATCAACCCGATCACTGAGCACCCAGCACCCTGAGCACGGAGCACCCAGCACCCAGAGCACTGAGCACCCAGCACCCTGAGCACTGAGCACAGAGCACCCTGAGTACTGAGCACCCAGCACCCTGAGTACTGAGCACCCAGAACCCGAGCACTGAGCACCCAGCACCCCTAGCACTGTGCACCCAGCACCCTGAGTACTGAGAACCCAGCACCCTGAGTACTGAGCACCCAGCACCCTGAGCACTGAGCACCCAGCAGCCCGAGCACTGAGCACCCAGCATCCTGAGCACTGAGTACTGAGCACCCAGCACCCTGAGTACTGACCACCCAGCACCCTGAGCACTGAGCACCCAGCACCCTTAGTACTGAGCATCAAGCATGCTGAGCACTGCGCACCCAGCACCCTGAGCACTGAGCACCCAGCACCCTGAGCACTGAGCACCCAGCACCCTGAGCACTGAGCACTCAGCACCCTGAGTACTGAGCACCGAGCACCCCGAGCACTGAGCACCAGGTACCCCGAGCACTGAGCACCCAGCACCCTGAGTACTGAGCACCAAGCACCCTGAGTACTGAGCACTGAGCACCCTGAGCACTGAGCACCCAGCACCCTGAGCACTGAGCACCCAGCACCCTGAGCACTGAGCACCCTGAGGACTGAGCACCCAGCACCCTGAGTACTGAGCACCCAGAACCCTGAGTACTGAGCACCCAGCACCCTGAGTACTGAGCACCGATCACCCTGAGCACTGAGCACCCAGCATCCCGAGCACTGAGCACCCAGCACCCTGAGTACTGAGCACACAGCACCCCGAGCACTGATCACCCAGCACCCTGAGTACTGAGCACCGAGCACCATGAGTACTGAGCACTGAGCACCCCGAGTACTGAGCACCCAGCACCCCGAGCACTGAGCACCGAGCACCCCGAGCGCTGAGCACCCAGCACCCCGAGCACTGAGCACCCAGCAACCCGAGCACTGAGCACCCAGCACCGCGAGCACTGAGCACCCAGCACCCTGAGTACTGAGCACCCAGCACCCTGAGTACTCAGCACCCAGCACCCTGAGCACTGAGCAACCAGCACCCTGAGTACTGAGCACCCTGCTCCCCAAGCACTGAGCACCCTGAGAACTGAGCACCCAGCACCCCAAGCACTGAGCACCCTGAGTACTGAGCACCCAGCACCCTGATTAATGAGCACCCAGCACCCTGAGAACTAAGCACCCCGCACCCTGAGTACTGAGCACCCAGCACCCTGAGTACTGAGCACCCAGCACCCTGAGCACTGAGCACCCAGCACCCTGAGTACTGAGCACCGAGCACCCTGAGTACTGAGCACCCAGCACCCCGAGCACTGAGCACCCAGCACTCCGAGCACTGAGCACCCAGCACACCGAGCACTCAGCACCCAGCACCCCGAGCACTGAGCACCCAGCACACCGAGCACTGAGCACCCAGCACCCCGAGCACCGAGCACCATGAGTACTAAGCACCGAGCACCCTGAGCAATGAGCACCCAGCACCCTGAGCACTGAGCACCCAGCACCCTGAGTACTGAGCCCCCAGCACCCCGAGCACTGAGCACCCAGCACCCCGAGAATGAGCACCCAGCACCATGAGTACTGAGCACCGAGCACCCTGAGCACTGAGCACCCAGCACCCTGAGTACTGAGCACCAAGCACCCTGAGTACTGAGCACCCAGCACCCTGAGTACTGAGCACCAAGCACCCTGAGTTCTGAGCACCCAGCACCCTGAGCACTGAGCACACTGAGTACTAAGCCACCAGCACCCTGAGCACTGAGCACCCAGCACCCCGAGCACTGAGAACCCAGCACCCCGAGCACTGAGCTCTGAGCACCCTGAGCACTGAGGACCCAGCACCCCGAGCACTGAGCACCCAGCACCCTGAGTACTGAGCACCCAGCACCCTGAGCACTGAGGACCCAGCACCCCGAGCACTGAGCACCCAGCACTCTGAGTACTGAGCACTGAGCACCCAGCACCCTGAGTACTGAGCACCCAGCACCCTGAATACTGAGCACCCAGCACCCCGAGCACTGAGCACTGAGCACCCTGAGTACTGAGCACTGAGCACCCTGAGCACTGAGCACTGAGCACCCAGCACCCTGAGCACTGAGCACTGACCACCCAGCACCCCGAGCACTGAGCACCCAGCACCCCGAGCACTGAGCAACCAGCGCCCTGAGCACTGAGCACCCAGCACCCTGAGCACTGAGCACCCAGCCCCCTGAGTACTGAGCACCCAGCACCATGAGTACTGAGCACCCAGCACCCTGAGTACTGAGCACTCAGCACCCTGAGTACTGAGCACCGAGCACCCCGAGCACTGAGCACCCAGCACCCTGAGCACCCAGCACCCTGAGTACTGAGCACCCAGCACCCTGAGCACTGAGCAACCAGCACCCTGAGCACTGAGCACCCAGCACCCTGAGTACTGAGCACCCAGCACCCTGAGTACTGAGTACCCAGCACCCTGAGCACTGAGCACCCAGCACCCTGAGTACTGAGCACGGAGCACCCTGAGTACTGAGCACCCAGCACCCTGAGTACTGAGCACCCAGCACCCTGAGCACTGAGAACCCAGCACCCTGAGTACTGAGCACCCAGCACCCTGAGTACTGAGCACCCAGCATCCTGAGTACTGAGCACCCAGCACCCTGAGTACTGAGCACCGAGCACCCCGAGAACTGAGCAACCAGCACCCTGAGAATTGAGCACTGAGCACCCTGAGAACTGAGTACCGAACACCCTGAGTACTGAGCACCCAGCACCCCAAGCACTGAGTACCCAGGACCCCGAGCACTGATCACCCAGCACCCTGAGCACTGAGCACCCAGCACCCTGAGCACTGAGCACCCAGCTCCCTGAGCACTGAGTACCCAGCACCCTGAGCACTGAGCACCCAGCACCCTGAGTACTGATCACCGAGCACCCCGAGCACTGAGCACCCAGCACCCTGAGTACTGAGCACCAAGCACCATGAGTACTGAGCACCCAGCACCCTGAGTACTGAGCACCCAGCACCCTGAGTTTTGAGCACCGAGCACCCTGAGTACTGAGCACCCAGCACCCTGAGTACTGAGCACCCAGTGTACTGAGCACCGAGCACCCAGCAACCTGAGTACTGAGCACCCAGCACCCTGAGCACTGAGCACCCAGCACCCTGAGTACTGAGCACCGAGCACCCTGAGTACTGAGCACCCAGCACCCCGAGCACTGAGCACCCAGCACCCCGAGCACTGAGCACCCAGCACACCGAGCACTCAGCACCCAGCACCCCGAGCACTGAGCACCCAGCACACCGAGCACTGAGCACCCAGCACCCCGAGCACCGAGCACCATGAGTACTAAGCACCGAGCACCCTGAGCAATGAGCACCCAGCACCCTGAACACTGAGCACCCAGCACCCTGAGTACTGAGCCCCCAGCACCCCGAGCACTGAGCACCCAGCACCCCGAGAATGAGCACTCAGCACCATGAGTACTGAGCACCGAGCACCCTGAGCACTGAGCACCCAGCACCCTGAGTACTGAGCACCAAGCACCCTGAGTACTGAGCACCCAGCACCCTGAGTACTGAGCACCAAGCACCCTGAGTTCTGAGCACCCAGCACCCTGAGCACTGAGCACACTGAGTACTAAGCAACCAGCACCCTGAGCACTGAGCACCCAGCAGCCCGAGCACTGAGCACCCAGCATCCTGAGCACTGAGTACTGAGCACCCAGCACCCTGAGCACTGAGCACCCAGCACCCTGAGCACTGAGCACCCAGCACCCTGAGTACTGAGCACCCAGCACCCCAAGCACTGAGCACCGAGCACCCTGAGTACTGAGCACCCAGCATGCTGAGCACTAAGCACCCAGCACCCCGAGTACTGAGCACCCAGCACCCTGAGTACGGAGCACCCAGCACCCTGAGTACTGAGCAACCAGCACCCCGAGCACTGAGCACCCAGCACCCTGAGCACTGAGCACCCAGCACCCTTAGTACTGAACATCAAGCATGCTGAGCACTGCGCACCCAGCACCCTGAGCACTGAGCACCCAGTACCCTGAGCACTGAGCACCCAGCACCCTGAGCACTGAGCACTCAGCACCCTGAGTACTGAGCACTGAGCACCCTGAGTACTGAGCACCGAGGACCCTGAGCACTGAGCACCCAGCACGCTGAGTACTGAGCACTGAGCACCCTGAGTACTGAGCACCTAGCACCCTGAGTACTGAGCACCCAGCACCCTGAGCACTGAGCAGCCAGCACCCTCAGCACTGAGCACCCAGCACCCCGAGCACTTAGCACCCAGCACCCTGAGCACTGAGCACCCAGCACCCCGAGTACTGAGCACCCAGCACCCCGAGTACTGAGCACCGAGCACCCTGAGCACTGAGCACCCAGCACCCTGAGGACTGAGCACCCAGCACCCTGAGCACTGAGCACCCAGCACCCTGAGTACTGAGCACCCAGCACCCTGAATACTGAGCACCCAGCACCCCGAGCACTGAGCACTGAGCACCCTGAGTACTGAGCACTGAGCACCCTGAGCACTGAGCACTGAGCACCCAGCACCCTGAGCACTGAGCACTGACCACCCAGCACCCCGAGCACTGAGCACCCAGCACCCCGAGCACTGAGCAACCAGCGCCCTGAGCACTGAGCACCCAGCACCCTGAGCACTGAGCACCCAGCCCCCTGAGTACTGAGCACCCAGCACCATGAGTACTGAGCACCCAGCACCCTGAGTACTGAGCACTCAGCACCCTGAGTACTGAGCACCGAGCACCCCGAGCACTGAGCACCCAGCACCCTGAGCACTGAGCACCCTGAGGACTGAGCACCCAGCACCCTGAGCACTGAGCACCCTGCACCCTGAGTACTGAGCACCCTGAGTACTGAGCACCGATCACCTTAGCACTGAGCACCCAGCACCCTGAGTACTGAGCACCCAGCACCCTGAGCACTGAGCAACCAGCACCCTGAGCACTGAGCACCCAGCACCCTGAGTACTGAGCACCCAGCACCCTGAGTACTGAGTACCCAGCACCCTGAGCACTGAGCACCCAGCACCCTGAGTACTGAGCACGGACCACCCTGAGTACTGAGCACCCAGCACCCTGAGTACTGAGCACCCAGCACCCTGAGCACTGAGAACCCAGCACCCTGAGTACTGAGCACCCAGCACCCTGAGTACTGAGCACCCAGCACCCTGAGTACTGAGCACCCAGCACCCTGAGTACTGAGCACCGAGCACCCCGAGCACTGAGCAACCAGCACCCTGAGAATTGAGCACTGAGCACCCTGAGAACTGAGTACCGAACACCCTGAGTACTGAGCACCCAGCACCCCAAGCACTGAGTACCCAGGACCCCGAGCACTGATCACCCAGCACCCTGAGCACTGAGCACCCAGCACCCTGAGCACTGAGCACCCAGCTCCCTGAGCACTGAGTACCCAGCACCCTGAGCACTGAGCACCCAGCACCCTGAGTACTGATCACCGAGCACCCCGAGCACTGAGCACCCAGCACCCTGAGTACTGAGCACCAAGCACCATGAGTACTGAGCACCCAGCACCCTGAGTACTGAGCACCCAGCACCCTGAGTTTTGAGCACCGAGCACCCTGAGTACTGAGCACCCAGCACCCTGAGTACTGAGCACCCAGTGTACTGAGCACCGAGCACCCAGCAACCTGAGTACTGAGCACCCAGCACCCTGAGCACTGAGCACCCAGCACCCTGAGTACTGAGCACCGAGCACCCTGAGTACTGAGCACCCAGCACCCCGAGCACTGAGCACCCAGCACCCCGAGCACTGAGCACCCAGCACACCGAGCACTCAGCACCCAGCACCCCGAGCACTGAGCACCCAGCACACCGAGCACTGAGCACCCAGCACCCCGAGCACCGAGCACCATGAGTACTAAGCACCGAGCACCCTGAGCAATGAGCACCCAGCACCCTGAACACTGAGCACCCAGCACCCTGAGTACTGAGCCCCCAGCACCCCGAGCACTGAGCACCCAGCACCCCGAGAATGAGCACTCAGCACCATGAGTACTGAGCACCGAGCACCCTGAGCACTGAGCACCCAGCACCCTGAGTACTGAGCACCAAGCACCCTGAGTACTGAGCACCCAGCACCCTGAGTACTGAGCACCAAGCACCCTGAGTTCTGAGCACCCAGCACCCTGAGCACTGAGCACACTGAGTACTAAGCAACCAGCACCCTGAGCACTGAGCACCCAGCAGCCCGAGCACTGAGCACCCAGCATCCTGAGCACTGAGTACTGAGCACCCAGCACCCTGAGCACTGAGCACCCAGAACCCTGAGCACTGAGCACTGACCACCCAGCACCCCGAGCACTGAGCACCCAGCACCCCGAGCACTGAGCAACCAGCGCCCTGAGCACTGAGCACCCAGCACCCTGAGCACTGAGCACCCAGCCCCCTGAGTACTGAGCACCCAGCACCATGAGTACTGAGCACCCAGCACCCTGAGTACTGAGCACTCAGCACCCTGAGTACTGAGCACCGAGCACCCCGAGCACTGAGCACCCAGCACCCTGAGCACTGAGCACCCTGAGGACTGAGCACCCAGCACCCTGAGCACTGAGCACCCTGCACCCTGAGTACTGAGCACCCTGAGTACTGAGCACCGATCACCTTAGCACTGAGCACCCAGCACCCTGAGTACTGAGCACCCAGCACCCTGAGCACTGAGCAACCAGCACCCTGAGCACTGAGCACCCAGCACCCTGAGTACTGAGCACCCAGCACCCTGAGTACTGAGTACCCAGCACCCTGAGCACTGAGCACCCAGCACCCTGAGTACTGAGCACGGAGCACCCTGAGTACTGAGCACCCAGCACCCTGAGTACTGAGCACCCAGCACCCTGAGCACTGAGAACCCAGCACCCTGAGTACTGAGCACCCAGCACCCTGAGTACTGAGCACCCAGCACCCTGAGTACTGAGCACCCAGCACCCTGAGTACTGAGCACCGAGCACCCCGAGCACTGAGCAACCAGCACCCTGAGAATTGAGCACTGAGCACCCTGAGAACTGAGTACCGAACACCCTGAGTACTGAGCACCCAGCACCCCAAGCACTGAGTACCCAGGACCCCGAGCACTGATCACCCAGCACCCTGAGCACTGAGCACCCAGCACCCTGAGCACTGAGCACCCAGCTCCCTGAGCACTGAGTACCCAGCACCCTGAGCACTGAGCACCCAGCACCCTGAGTACTGATCACCGAGCACCCCGAGCACTGAGCACCCAGCACCCTGAGTACTGAGCACCAAGCACCATGAGTACTGAGCACCCAGCACCCTGAGTACTGAGCACCCAGCACCCTGAGTTTTGAGCACCGAGCACCCTGAGTACTGAGCACCCAGCACCCTGAGTACTGAGCACCCAGTGTACTGAGCACCGAGCACCCAGCAACCTGAGTACTGAGCACCCAGCACCCTGAGCACTGAGCACCCAGCACCCTGAGTACTGAGCACCGAGCACCCTGAGTACTGAGCACCCAGCACCCCGAGCACTGAGCACCCAGCACCCCGAGCACTGAGCACCCAGCACACCGAGCACTCAGCACCCAGCACCCCGAGCACTGAGCACCCAGCACACCGAGCACTGAGCACCCAGCACCCCGAGCACCGAGCACCATGAGTACTAAGCACCGAGCACCCTGAGCAATGAGCACCCAGCACCCTGAACACTGAGCACCCAGCACCCTGAGTACTGAGCCCCCAGCACCCCGAGCACTGAGCACCCAGCACCCCGAGAATGAGCACTCAGCACCATGAGTACTGAGCACCGAGCACCCTGAGCACTGAGCACCCAGCACCCTGAGTACTGAGCACCAAGCACCCTGAGTACTGAGCACCCAGCACCCTGAGTACTGAGCACCAAGCACCCTGAGTTCTGAGCACCCAGCACCCTGAGCACTGAGCACACTGAGTACTAAGCAACCAGCACCCTGAGCACTGAGCACCCAGCAGCCCGAGCACTGAGCACCCAGCATCCTGAGCACTGAGTACTGAGCACCCAGCACCCTGAGCACTGAGCACCCAGAACCCTGAGCACTGAGCACCCAGCACCCTGAGTACTGAGCACCCAGCACCCCAAGCACTGAGCACCGAGCACCCTGAGTACTGAGCACCCAGCATGCTGAGCACTAAGCACCCAGCACCCCGAGTACTGAGCACCCAGCACCCTGAGTACGGAGCACCCAGCACCCTGAGTACTGAGCAACCAGCACCCCGAGCACTGAGCACCCAGCACCCTGAGCACTGAGCACCCAGCACCCTTAGTACTGAACATCAAGCATGCTGAGCACTGCGCACCCAGCACCCTGAGCACTGAGCACCCAGCACCCTGAGCACTGAGCACCCAGCACCCTGAGCACTGAGCACTCAGCACCCTGAGTACTGAGCACTGAGCACCCTGAGTACTGAGCACCGAGGACCCTGAGCACTGAGCACCCAGCACGCTGAGTACTGAGCACTGAGCACCCTGAGTACTGAGCACCTAGCACCCTGAGTACTGAGCACCCAGCACCCTGAGCACTGAGCAGCCAGCACCCTCAGCACTGAGCACCCAGCACCCCGAGCACTTAGCACCCAGCACCCTGAGCACTGAGCACCCAGCACCCCGAGTACTGAGCACCCAGCACCCCGAGTACTGAGCACCGAGCACCCTGAGCACTGAGCACCCAGCACCCTGAGGACTGAGCACCCAGCACCCTGAGCACTGAGCACCCAGCACCCTGAGTACTGAGCACCCAGCACCCTGAGTACTGAGCACCCAGCACCCTGAGCACTGAGCACCCAGCACCCCGAGCACTGAGCACCCAGCACCCTGAGTACTGATCACCGAGCACCCCGAGCACTGAGCACCCAGCACCCTGAGTACTGAGCACCCAGCACCATGAGTACTGAGCACCCAGCACCCTGAGCACTGAGCACAAAGCACGCTGAGTACTGAGCACTGAGCACCCTGAGTACTGAGCACCGAGGACCCTGAGCACTGAGCACCCAGCACGCTGAGTACTGAGCACTGAGCACCCTGAGTACTGAGCACCTAGCACCCTGAGTACTGAGCACCCAGCACCCTGAGCACTGAGTAGCCAGCACCCTCAGCACTGAGCACCGAGCACCCCGAGCACTGAGCACCCAGCACCCTGAGCACTGAGCACCCAGCACCCCAAGTACTGAGCACGCAGCACCCTGAGCACTGAGCACCCAGCACCCTGAGTACTGAGCACCCAGCACGCTGAGTACTGAGCACCTAGCACCCTGTGTACTGAGCACCCAGCACCCTGAGCACTGAGCAGCCAGCAACCTCAGCACTGAGCACCCAGCACCCCGAGCACTGAGCACCCAGCACCATGAGCACTGAGCACCCAGCACCCCGAGTACTGAGCACCAAGCACCCCGAGTACGGAGCACCGAGCACCCCGAGCACTGAGCACCCAGCACCCTGAGTACTGAGCACCCAGCACCCTGAGTACTGAGCACCCCGAGAACTGAGCACACAGCACCCCGAGCACTGAGCACCCAGCACCCTGAGTACTGAGAACAGATCACCCTGAGTACTGAGCACCCAGCAACCTGAGTACTGAGCCCCCAGCACCCTGAGTACTGAGCACCCAGCACCCCGATCACTGTGCACCCAGCACCCCGAGAATGAGCACCCAGCACCCTGAGTACTGAGATCCGAGCACCCTGAGTACTGAGCACCCAGCACCCTGAGTACTGAGCCCCCAGCACCCTGAGTACTGAGCACCCAGCACCCGGAGCACTGAGCACCCAGCACCCCGAGAATGAGCACCCAGCACCCTGAGTACTGAGCACCCAGCACCCAGAGCACGGAGCACCCAGGACCCCGAGCACTGAGTACTGAGCACCCAGCACCCTGAGTTCTCAGCACCGAGCTCCCCGAGCACTGAGCACCCAGCACCCTGAGCACTGCGCACCCAGCACCCTGAGCACTGAGCACCCAGCACCCTGAGTACTGAGCACCCAGCACGCTGAGTACTGAGCACCCAGCGCCCCGAGCACTGAGCACCCAGCACCCTGTGTACAGAGCACTGAGCACCCTGAGTACTAAGCACCCAGCACCCTGAGTACTGAGCACCCAGGACCCTGAGCACTGAGCACCGAGCACCCCGAGCACTGAGCACCCAGCACCCTGAGCACTCAGAACCCATCACCCCGATCACTGAGCACCCAGCACCCTGAGCACGGAGCACCAAGCACCCAGAGCACTGAGCACCCAGCACCCTGAGCACTGAGCACAGAGCACCCTGAGTACTGAGCACCCAGCACCCTGAGTACTGAGCACACAGACCCCGAGCACTGAGCACCCAGCACCCCTAGCACTGTGCACCCAGCACCCTGAGTACTGAGAACCCAGCACCCTGAGTACTGAGCACCCAGCTCCCTGAGCACTGAGCACCCAGCAGCCCGAGCACTGAGCACCCAGCATCCTGAGCACTGAGTACTGAGCACCCAGCACCCTGAGCACTGAGCACCCAGCACCCTGAGCACTGAGCACACAGCACCCTGAGTACTGAGCACCCAGCACCCCAAGCACTGAGCACCGAGCACCCTGAGTACTGAGCACCCAGCATGCTGAGCACTGAGCACCCAGCACCCCGAGTACTGAGCACCCAGCACCCTGAGTACGGAGCACCCAGCACCCTGAGTACTGAGCAACCAGCACCCCGAGCACTGAGCACCCAGCACCCTGAGCACTGAGCACCCAGCACCCTTAGTACTGAACATCAAGCATGCTGAGCACTGCGCACCCAGCACCCTGAGCACTGAGCACCCAGCACCCTGAGCACTGAGCACCCAGCACCCTGAGCACTGAGCACTCAGCACCCTGAGTACTGAGCACTGAGCACCCTGAGTACTGAGCACCGAGGACCCTGAGCACTGAGCACCCAGCACGCTGAGTACTGAGCACTGAGCACCCTGAGTACTGAGCACCTAGCACCCTGAGTACTGAGCACCCAGCACCCTGAGCACTGAGCAGCCAGCACCCTCAGCACTGAGCACCCAGCACCCCGAGCACTTAGCACCCAGCACCCTGAGCACTGAGCACCCAGCACCCCGAGTACTGAGCACCCAGCACCCCGAGTACTGAGCACCGAGCACCCCGAGCACTGAGCACCCAGCACCCTGAGTACTGAGCACCCAGCACCCTGAGTACTGAGCACCCCAAGAACTGAGCACACAGCACCCCGAGCACTGAGCACCCAGCACCCTGAGTACTGAGAACAGATCACCCTGAGTACTGAGCACCCAGCAACCTGAGTACTGAGCCCCCAGCACCCTGAGTACTGAGCACCCAGCACCCCGAGCACTGTGCACCCAGCACCCCGAGAATGAGCACCCAGCACCCTGAGTACTGAGAACCGAGCACCCTGAGTACTGAGCACCCAGCACCCTGAGTACTGAGCCCCCAGCACCCTGAGTACTGAGCACCCAGCACCCCGAGCACTGAGCACCCAGCACCCCGAGAATGAGCACCCAGCACCCTGAGTACTGAGCACCCAGCACCCCAAGCATGGAGCACCCAGGACCCCGAGCACTGAGTACTGAGCACCCAGCACCCTGAGTTCTGAGCACCGAGCTCCCCGAGCACTGAGCACCCAGCACCCTGAGCACTGAGGACCCAGCACCCTGAGCACTGAGCACCCAGCACCCTGAGTACTGAGCACCCAGCACGCTGAGTACTGAGCACCCAGCACCCTGAGCACTGAGCACCCAGCACCCTGAGTACTGAGCACTGAGCACCCAGCACCCTGTGTACTGAGCACTGAGCACCCTGAGTACTAAGCACCCAGCACCCTGAGTACTGAGCACCCAGGACCCTGAGCACTGAGCACCGAGCTCCCCGAGCACTGAGCACCCAGCACCCTGAGCACTCAGCACCCATCAACCCGATCACTGAGCACCCAGCACCCTGAGCACGGAGCACCCAGCACCCAGAGCACTGAGCACCCAGCACCCTGAGCACTGAGCACAGAGCACCCTGAGTACTGAGCACCCAGCACCCTGAGTACTGAGCACCCAGAACCCGAGCACTGAGCACCCAGCACCCCTAGCACTGTGCACCCAGCACCCTGAGTACTGAGAACCCAGCACCCTGAGTACTGAGCACCCAGCACCCTGAGCACTGAGCACCCAGCAGCCCGAGCACTGAGCACCCAGCATCCTGAGCACTGAGTACTGAGCACCCAGCACCCTGAGTACTGACCACCCAGCACCCTGAGCACTGAGCACCCAGCACCCTGAGTACTGATCACCCAGCACCCCAAGCACTGAGCACCGAGCACCCTGAGTACTGAGCACCCAGCACGCTGAGCACTGAGCACCCAGCACCCCGAGTACTGAGCACCCAGCACCCTGAATACGGAGCACCCAGCACCCTGAGTACTGAGCAACCAGCACCCCGAGCACTGAGCACCCAGCACCCTGAGCACTGAGCACCCAGCACCCTTAGTACTGAGCATCAAGCATGCTGAGCACTGCGCACCCAGCACCCTGAGCACTGAGCACCCAGCACCCTGAGCACTGAGCACCCAGCACCCTGAGCACTGAGCACTCAGCACCCTGAGTACTGAGCACCGAGCACCCCGAGCACTGAGCACCAGGTACCCCGAGCACTGAGCACCCAGCACCCTGAGTACTGAGCACCAAGCACCCTGAGTACTGAGCACTGAGCACCCTGAGCACTGAGCACCCAGCACCCTGAGCACTGAGCCCCCAGCATCCTGAGCACTGAGTACTGAGCACCCAGCACCCTGAGTAATGAGCACTGAGCACCCTGAGCACTGAGCACCCAACACCCCGAGCACTGAGCACCCAGCACCCTGAGTACTGAGCACCCAGCACCCTGAGTACTGAGCACTCAGCACCCTGAGTACTGAGCACCCAGCACCCTGAGCACTGAGCACCCTGAGGACTGAGCACCCAGCACCCTGAGTACTGAGCACCCAGAACCCTGAGTACTGAGCACCCAGCACCCTGAGTACTGAGCACCGATCACCCTGAGCACTGAGCACCCAGCATCCCGAGCACTGAGCACCCAGCACCCTGAGTACTGAGCACACAGCACCCCGAGCACTGATCACCCAGCACCCTGAGTACTGAGCACCGAGCACCATGAGTACTGAGCACTGAGCACCCCGAGTACTGAGCACCCAGCACCCCGAGCACTGAGCACCGAGCACCCCGAGCACTGAGCACCCAGCACCCCGAGCACTGAGCACCCAGCAACCCGAGCACTGAGCACCCAGCACCGCGAGCACTGAGCACCCAGCACCCTGAGTACTGAGCACCCAGCACCCTGAGTACTCAGCACCCAGCACCCTGAGCACTGAGCAACCAGCACCCTGAGTACTGAGCACCCTGCTCCCCAAGCACTGAGCACCCTGAGAACTGAGCACCCAGCACCCCAAGCACTGAGCACCCTGAGTACTGAGCACCCAGCACCCTGATTAATGAGCACCCAGCACCCTGAGAACTGAGCACCCAGCACCCTGAGTACTGAGCACCCAGCACGCTGAGTACTGAGCACCCAGCACCCTGAGCACTGAGCACCCAGCACCCTGAGTACTGAGCACCGAGCACCCTGAGTACTGAGCACCCAGCACCCCGAGCACTGAGCACCCAGCACTCCGAGCACTGAGCACCCAGCACACCGAGCACTCAGCACCCAGCACCCCGAGCACTGAGCACCCAGCACACCGAGCACTGAGCACCCAGCACCCCGAGCACCGAGCACCATGAGTACTAAGCACCGAGCACCCTGAGCAATGAGCACCCAGCACCCTGAGCACTGAGCACCCAGCACCCTGAGTACTGAGCCCCCAGCACCCCGAGCACTGAGCACCCAGCACCCCGAGAATGAGCACCCAGCACCATGAGTACTGAGCACCGAGCACCCTGAGCACTGAGCACCCAGCACCCTGAGTACTGAGCACCAAGCACCCTGAGTACTGAGCACCCAGCACCCTGAGTACTGAGCACCAAGCACCCTGAGTTCTGAGCACCCAGCACCCTGAGCACTGAGCACACTGAGTACTAAGCCACCAGCACCCTAAGCACTGAGCACCCAGCACCCCGAGCACTGAGAACCCAGCACCCCGAGCACTGAGCTCTGAGCACCCTGAGCACTGAGGACCCAGCACCCCGAGCACTGAGCACCCAGCACCCTGAGTACTGAGCACCCAGCACCCTGAGCACTGAGGACCCAGAACCCCGAGCACTGAGCACCCAGCACGCTGAGTACTGAGCACTGAGCACCCAGCACCCTGAGTACTGAGCACCCAGCACCCTGAATACTGAGCACCCAGCACCCCGAGCACTGAGCACTGAGCACCCTGAGTACTGAGCACTGAGCACCCTGAGCACTGAGCACTGAGCACCCAGCACCCTGAGCACTGAGCACTGACCACCCAGCACCCCGAGCACTGAGCACCCAGCACCCCGAGCACTGAGCAACCAGCGCCCTGAGCACTGAGCACCCAGCACCCTGAGCACTGAGCACCCAGCCGCCTGAGTACTGAGCACCCAGCACCATGAGTACTGAGCACCCAGCACCCTGAGTACTGAGCACTCAGCACCCTGAGTACTGAGCACCGAGCACCCCGAGCACTGAGCACCCAGCACCCTGAGCACTGAGCACCCTGAGGACTGAGCACCCAGCACCCTGAGCACTGAGCACCCTGCACCCTGAGTACTGAGCACCCTGAGTACTGAGCACCGTTCACCTTAGCACTGAGCACCCAGCACCCTGAGTACTGAGCACCCAGCACCCTGAGCACTGAGCAACCAGCACCCTGAGCACTGAGCACCCAGCACCCTGAGTACTGAGCACCCAGCACCCTGAGTACTGAGTACCCAGCACCCTGAGCACTGAGCACCCAGCACCCTGAGTACTGAGCACGGAGCACCCTGAGTACTGAGCACCCAGCACCCTGAGTACTGAGCACCCAGCACCCTGAGCACTGAGAACCCAGCACCCTGAGTACTGAGCACCCAGCACCCTGAGTACTGAGCACCCAGCACCCTGAGTACTGAGCACCCAGCACCCTGAGTACTGAGCACCGAGCACCCCGAGCACTGAGCAACCAGCACCCTGAGAATTGAGCACTGAGCACCCTGAGAACTGAGTACCGAACACCCTGAGTACTGAGCACCCAGCACCCCAAGCACTGAGTACCCAGGACCCCGAGCACTGATCACCCAGCACCCTGAGCACTGAGCACCCAGCACCCTGAGCACTGAGCACCCAGCTCCCTGAGCACTGAGTACCCAGCACCCTGAGCACTGAGCACCCAGCACCCTGAGTACTGATCACCGAGCACCCCGAGCACTGAGCACCCAGCACCCTGAGTACTGAGCACCCAGCACCATGAGTACTGAGCACCCAGCACCCTGAGTACTGAGCACCCAGCACCCTGAGTTTTGAGCACCGAGCACCCTGAGTACTGAGCACCCAGCACCCTGAGTACTGAGCACCCAGTGTACTGAGCACCGAGCACCCAGCAACCTGAGTACTGAGCACCCAGCACCCTGAGCACTGAGCACCCAGCACCCTGAGCACTGAGCACCGAGCACCCTGAGTACTGAGCACCCAGCACCCCGAGTACTGAGCACCCAGCACCCCGAGCACTGAGCACCCAGCACACCGAGCACTCAGCACCCAGCACCCCGAGCACTGAGCACCCAGCACACCGAGCACTGAGCACCCAGCACCCCGAGCACCGAGCACCATGAGTACTAAGCACCGAGCACCCTGAGCAATGAGCACCCAGCACCCTGAACACTGAGCACCCAGCACCCTGAGTACTGAGCCCCCAGCACCCCGAGCACTGAGCACCCAGCACCCCGAGAATGAGCACTCAGCACCATGAGTACTGAGCACCGAGCACCCTGAGCACTGAGCACCCAGCACCCTGAGTACTGAGCACCAAGCACCCTGAGTACTGAGCACCCAACACCCTGAGTACTGAGCACCAAGCACCCTGAGTTCTGAGCACCCAGCACCCTGAGCACTGAGCACACTGAGTACTAAGCAACCAGCACCCTGAGCACTGAGCACCCAGCAGCCCGAGCACTGTGCACCCAGCATCCTGAGCACTGAGTACTGAGCACCCAGCACCCTGAGCACTGAGCACCCAGCACCCTGAGCACTGAGCACCCAGCACCCTGAGTACTGAGCACCCAGCATCCCAAGCACTGAGCACCGAGCACCCTGAGTACTGAGCACCCAGCATGCTGAGCACTGAGCACCCAGCACCCCGAGTACTGAGCACCCAGCACCCTGAGTACGGAGCACCCAGCACCCTGAGTACTGAGCAACCAGCACCCCGAGCACTGAGCACCCAGCACCCTGAGCACTGAGCACCCAGCACCCTTAGTACTGAACATCAAGCATGCTGAGCACTGCGCACCCAGCACCCTGAGCACTGAGCACCCAGCACCCTGAGCACTGAGCACCCAGCACCCTGAGCACTGAGCACTCAGCACCCTGAGTACTGAGCACTGAGCACCCTGAGTACTGAGCACCGAGGACCCTGAGCACTGAGCACCCAGCACGCTGAGTACTGAGCACTGAGCACCCTGAGTACTGAGCACCTAGCACCCTGAGTACTGAGCACCCAGCACCCTGAGCACTGAGCAGCCAGCACCCTCAGCACTGAGCACCCAGCACCCCGAGCACTTAGCACCCAGCACCCTGAGCACTGAGCACCCAGCACCCCGAGTACTGAGCACCCAGCACCCCGAGTACTGAGCACCGAGCACCCCGAGCACTGAGCACCCAGCACCCTGAGTACTGAGCACCCAGCACCCTGAGTACTGAGCACCCCAAGAACTGAGCACACAGCACCCCGAGCACTGAGCACCCAGCACCCTGAGTACTGAGAACAGATCACCCTGAGTACTGAGCACCCAGCAACCTGAGTACTGAGCCCCCAGCACCCTGAGTACTGAGCACCCAGCACCCCGAGCACTGAGCACCCAGCACCCCGAGAATGAGCACCCAGCACCCTGAGTACTGAGCACCCAGCACCCCAAGCACGGAGCACCCAGGACCCCGAGCACTGAGTACTGAGCACCCAGCACCCTGAGTTCTGAGCACCGAGCTCCCCGAGCACTGAGCACCCAGCACCCTGAGCACTGAGGACCCAGCACCCTGAGCACTGAGCACCCAGCACCCCGAGCACTGAGCAACCAGCGCCCTGAGCACTGAGCACCCAGCACCCTGAGCACTGAGCACCCAGCCGCCTGAGTACTGAGCACCCAGCACCATGAGTACTGAGCACCCAGCACCCTGAGTACTGAGCACTCAGCACCCTGAGTACTGAGCACCGAGCACCCCGAGCACTGAGCACCCAGCACCCTGAGCACTGAGCACCCTGAGGACTGAGCACCCAGCACCCTGAGCACTGAGCACCCTGCACCCTGAGTACTGAGCACCCTGAGTACTGAGCACCGTTCACCTTAGCACTGAGCACCCAGCACCCTGAGTACTGAGCACCCAGCACCCTGAGCACTGAGCAACCAGCACCCTGAGCACTGAGCACCCAGCACCCTGAGTACTGAGCACCCAGCACCCTGAGTACTGAGTACCCAGCACCCTGAGCACTGAGCACCCAGCACCCTGAGTACTGAGCACGGAGCACCCTGAGTACTGAGCACCCAGCACCCTGAGTACTGAGCACCCAGCACCCTGAGCACTGAGAACCCAGCACCCTGAGTACTGAGCACCCAGCACCCTGAGTACTGAGCACCCAGCACCCTGAGTACTGAGCACCCAGCACCCTGAGTACTGAGCACCGAGCACCCCGAGCACTGAGCAACCAGCACCCTGAGAATTGAGCACTGAGCACCCTGAGAACTGAGTACCGAACACCCTGAGTACTGAGCACCCAGCACCCCAAGCACTGAGTACCCAGGACCCCGAGCACTGATCACCCAGCACCCTGAGCACTGAGCACCCAGCACCCTGAGCACTGAGCACCCAGCTCCCTGAGCACTGAGTACCCAGCACCCTGAGCACTGAGCACCCAGCACCCTGAGTACTGATCACCGAGCACCCCGAGCACTGAGCACCCAGCACCCTGAGTACTGAGCACCCAGCACCATGAGTACTGAGCACCCAGCACCCTGAGTACTGAGCACCCAGCACCCTGAGTTTTGAGCACCGAGCACCCTGAGTACTGAGCACCCAGCACCCTGAGTACTGAGCACCCAGTGTACTGAGCACCGAGCACCCAGCAACCTGAGTACTGAGCACCCAGCACCCTGAGCACTGAGCACCCAGCACCCTGAGCACTGAGCACCGAGCACCCTGAGTACTGAGCACCCAGCACCCCGAGTACTGAGCACCCAGCACCCCGAGCACTGAGCACCCAGCACACCGAGCACTCAGCACCCAGCACCCCGAGCACTGAGCACCCAGCACACCGAGCACTGAGCACCCAGCACCCCGAGCACCGAGCACCATGAGTACTAAGCACCGAGCACCCTGAGCAGTGAGCACCCAGCACCCTGAACACTGAGCACCCAGCACCCTGAGTACTGAGCCCCCAGCACCCCGAGCACTGAGCACCCAGCACCCCGAGAATGAGCACTCAGCACCATGAGTACTGAGCACCGAGCACCCTGAGCACTGAGCACCCAGCACCCTGAGTACTGAGCACCAAGCACCCTGAGTACTGAGCACCCAACACCCTGAGTACTGAGCACCAAGCACCCTGAGTTCTGAGCACCCAGCACCCTGAGCACTGAGCACACTGAGTACTAAGCAACCAGCACCCTGAGCACTGAGCACCCAGCAGCCCGAGCACTGTGCACCCAGCATCCTGAGCACTGAGTACTGAGCACCCAGCACCCTGAGCACTGAGCACCCAGCACCCTGAGCACTGAGCACCCAGCACCCTGAGTACTGAGCACCCAGCATCCCAAGCACTGAGCACCGAGCACCCTGAGTACTGAGCACCCAGCATGCTGAGCACTGAGCACCCAGCACCCCGAGTACTGAGCACCCAGCACCCTGAGTACGGAGCACCCAGCACCCTGAGTACTGAGCAACCAGCACCCCGAGCACTGAGCACCCAGCACCCTGAGCACTGAGCACCCAGCACCCTTAGTACTGAACATCAAGCATGCTGAGCACTGCGCACCCAGCACCCTGAGCACTGAGCACCCAGCACCCTGAGCACTGAGCACCCAGCACCCTGAGCACTGAGCACTCAGCACCCTGAGTACTGAGCACTGAGCACCCTGAGTACTGAGCACCGAGGACCCTGAGCACTGAGCACCCAGCACGCTGAGTACTGAGCACTGAGCACCCTGAGTACTGAGCACCTAGCACCCTGAGTACTGAGCACCCAGCACCCTGAGCACTGAGCAGCCAGCACCCTCAGCATTGAGCACCCAGCACCCCGAGCACTTAGCACCCAGCACCCTGAGCACTGAGCACCCAGCACCCCGAGTACTGAGCACCCAGCACCCCGAGTACTGAGCACCGAGCACCCCGAGCACTGAGCACCCAGCACCCTGAGTACTGAGCACCCAGCACCCTGAGTACTGAGCACCCCAAGAACTGAGCACACAGCACCCCGAGCACTGAGCACCCAGCACCCTGAGTACTGAGAACAGATCACCCTGAGTACTGAGCACCCAGCAACCTGAGTACTGAGCCCCCAGCACCCTGAGTACTGAGCACCCAGCACCCCGAGCACTGAGCACCCAGCACCCCGAGAATGAGCACCCAGCACCCTGAGTACTGAGCACCCAGCACCCCAAGCACGGAGCACCCAGGACCCCGAGCACTGAGTACTGAGCACCCAGCACCCTGAGTTCTGAGCACCGAGCTCCCCGAGCACTGAGCACCCAGCACCCTGAGCACTGAGGACCCAGCACCCTGAGCACTGAGCACCCAGCACCCTGAGTACTGAGCACCCAGCACGCTGAGTACTGAGCACCCAGCACCCTGAGCACTGAGCACCCAGCACCCTGAGTACTGAGCACTGAGCACCCAGCACCCTGTGTACTGAGCACTGAGCACCCTGAGTACTAAGCACCCAGCACCCTGAGTACTGAGCACCCAGGACCCTGAGCACTGAGCACCGAGCACCCCGAGCACTGAGCACCCAGCACCCTGAGCACTGAGCACCCAGCACCCTGATCACTGAGCACCCAGCACCCTTAGTACTGAGCATCAAGCATGCTGAGCACTGCGCACCCAGCACCCTGAGCACTGAGCACCCAGCACCCTGAGCACTGAGAACCCAGCACCCTGAGTACTGAGCACCCAGCACCCTGAGCACTGAGCACCCAGCACCCTGATCACTGAGCACCCAGCACCCTTAGTACTGAGCATCAAGCATGCTGAGCACTGCGCACCCAGCACCCTGAGCACTGAGCACCCAGCACCCTGAGCACTGAGCACCCAGCACCCTGAGCACTGAGCACTCAGCACCCTGAGTACTGAGCACCGAGCACCCCGAGCACTGAGCACCAGGTACCCCGAGCACTGAGCACCCAGCACCCTGAGTACTGAGCACCAAGCACCCTGAGTACTGAGCACTGAGCACTGAGCACCCTGAGCACTGAGCACCCAGCACCCTGAGCACTGAGCACCCAGCATCCTGAGCACTGAGTACTGAGCACCCAGCACCCTGAGTACTGAGCACCAAGCACCCTGAGTACTGAGCACTGAGCACTGAGCACCCTGAGCACTGAGCACCCAGCACCCTGAGCACTGAGCACCCAGCACCCTGAGCACTGAGCACCCAGCATCCTGAGCACTGAGTACTGAGCACCCAGCACCCTGAGTAATGAGCACTGAGCACACTGAGCACTGAGCACCCAACACCCCGAGCACTGAGCACCCAGCACCCTCAGTACTGAGCACCCAGCAACCTGAGTACTGAGCACCCAGCACCCTGAGCACTGAGCACCCTGAGGACTGAGCACCCAGCACCCTGAGTACTGAGCACCCAGCACCCTGAGTACTGAGCACCCAGCACCCTGAGTACTGAGCACCCAGCAACCTGAGTACTGAGCACCCAGCACACCGAGCACTGAGCACCCAGCACCCCGAGCACCGAGCACCATGAGTACTAAGCACCGAGCACCCTGAGCAATGAGCACCCAGCACCCTGAGCACTGAGCACCCAGCACCCTGAGTACTGAGCCCCCAGCACCCCGAGCACTGAGCACCCAGCACCCCGAGAATGAGCACCCAGCACCATGAGTACTGAGCACCGAGCACCCTGAGCACTGAGCACCCAGCACCCTGAGTACTGAGCACCAAGCACCCTGAGCACTGAGCACCCAGCACCCTGAGTACTGAGCACGGAGCACCCTGAGTACTGAGCACCCAGCACCCTGAGTACTGAGCACCCAGCACCCTGAGCACTGAGAACCCAGCACCCTGAGTACTGAGCACCCAGCACCCTGAGTACTGAGCACCCAGCACCCTGAGTACTGAGCACCCAGCACCCTGAGTACTGAGCACCGAGCACCCCGAGCACTGAGCAACCAGCACCCTGAGAATTGAGCACTGAGCACCCTGAGAACTGAGTACCGAACACCCTGAGTACTGAGCACCCAGCACCCCAAGCACTGAGTACCCAGGACCCCGAGCACTGATCACCCAGCACCCTGAGCACTGAGCACCCAGCACCCTGAGCACTGAGCACCCAGCTCCCTGAGCACTGAGTACCCAGCACCCTGAGCACTGAGCACCCAGCACCCTGAGTACTGATCACCGAGCACCCCGAGCACTGAGCACCCAGCACCCTGAGTACTGAGCACCCAGCACCATGAGTACTGAGCACCCAGCACCCTGAGTACTGAGCACCCAGCACCCTGAGTTTTGAGCACCGAGCACCCTGAGTACTGAGCACCCAGCACCCTGAGTACTGAGCACCCAGTGTACTGAGCACCGAGCACCCAGCAACCTGAGTACTGAGCACCCAGCACCCTGAGCACTGAGCACCCAGCACCCTGAGCACTGAGCACCGAGCACCCTGAGTACTGAGCACCCAGCACCCCGAGTACTGAGCACCCAGCACCCCGAGCACTGAGCACCCAGCACACCGAGCACTCAGCACCCAGCACCCCGAGCACTGAGCACCCAGCACACCGAGCACTGAGCACCCAGCACCCCGAGCACCGAGCACCATGAGTACTAAGCACCGAGCACCCTGAGCAGTGAGCACCCAGCACCCTGAACACTGAGCACCCAGCACCCTGAGTACTGAGCCCCCAGCACCCCGAGCACTGAGCACCCAGCACCCCGAGAATGAGCACTCAGCACCATGAGTACTGAGCACCGAGCACCCTGAGCACTGAGCACCCAGCACCCTGAGTACTGAGCACCAAGCACCCTGAGTACTGAGCACCCAACACCCTGAGTACTGAGCACCAAGCACCCTGAGTTCTGAGCACCCAGCACCCTGAGCACTGAGCACACTGAGTACTAAGCAACCAGCACCCTGAGCACTGAGCACCCAGCAGCCCGAGCACTGTGCACCCAGCATCCTGAGCACTGAGTACTGAGCACCCAGCACCCTGAGCACTGAGCACCCAGCACCCTGAGCACTGAGCACCCAGCACCCTGAGTACTGAGCACCCAGCATCCCAAGCACTGAGCACTGAGCACCCTGAGTACTGAGCACCCAGCATGCTGAGCACTGAGCACCCAGCACCCCGAGTACTGAGCACCCAGCACCCTGAGTACGGAGCACCCAGCACCCTGAGTACTGAGCAACCAGCACCCCGAGCACTGAGCACCCAGCACCCTGAGCACTGAGCACCCAGCACCCTTAGTACTGAACATCAAGCATGCTGAGCACTGCGCACCCAGCACCCTGAGCACTGAGCACCCAGCACCCTGAGCACTGAGCACCCAGCACCCTGAGCACTGAGCACTCAGCACCCTGAGTACTGAGCACTGAGCACCCTGAGTACTGAGCACCGAGGACCCTGAGCACTGAGCACCCAGCACGCTGAGTACTGAGCACTGAGCACCCTGAGTACTGAGCACCTAGCACCCTGAGTACTGAGCACCCAGCACCCTGAGCACTGAGCAGCCAGCACCCTCAGCATTGAGCACCCAGCACCCCGAGCACTTAGCACCCAGCACCCTGAGCACTGAGCACCCAGCACCCCGAGTACTGAGCACCCAGCACCCCGAGTACTGAGCACCGAGCACCCCGAGCACTGAGCACCCAGCACCCTGAGTACTGAGCACCCAGCACCCTGAGTACTGAGCACCCCAAGAACTGAGCACACAGCACCCCGAGCACTGAGCACCCAGCACCCTGAGTACTGAGAACAGATCACCCTGAGTACTGAGCACCCAGCAACCTGAGTACTGAGCCCCCAGCACCCTGAGTACTGAGCACCCAGCACCCCGAGCACTGAGCACCCAGCACCCCGAGAATGAGCACCCAGCACCCTGAGTACTGAGCACCCAGCACCCCAAGCACGGAGCACCCAGGACCCCGAGCACTGAGTACTGAGCACCCAGCACCCTGAGTTCTGAGCACCGAGCTCCCCGAGCACTGAGCACCCAGCACCCTGAGCACTGAGGACCCAGCACCCTGAGCACTGAGCACCCAGCACCCTGAGTACTGAGCACCCAGCACGCTGAGTACTGAGCACCCAGCACCCTGAGCACTGAGCACCCAGCACCCTGAGTACTGAGCACTGAGCACCCAGCACCCTGTGTACTGAGCACTGAGCACCCTGAGTACTAAGCACCCAGCACCCTGAGTACTGAGCACCCAGGACCCTGAGCACTGAGCACCGAGCACCCCGAGCACTGAGCACCCAGCACCCTGAGCACTGAGCACCCAGCACCCTGATCACTGAGCACCCAGCACCCTTAGTACTGAGCATCAAGCATGCTGAGCACTGCGCACCCAGCACCCTGAGCACTGAGCACCCAGCACCCTGAGCACTGAGAACCCAGCACCCTGAGTACTGAGCACCCAGCACCCTGAGCACTGAGCACCCAGCACCCTGATCACTGAGCACCCAGCACCCTTAGTACTGAGCATCAAGCATGCTGAGCACTGCGCACCCAGCACCCTGAGCACTGAGCACCCAGCACCCTGAGCACTGAGCACCCAGCACCCTGAGCACTGAGCACTCAGCACCCTGAGTACTGAGCACCGAGCACCCCGAGCACTGAGCACCAGGTACCCCGAGCACTGAGCACCCAGCACCCTGAGTACTGAGCACCAAGCACCCTGAGTACTGAGCACTGAGCACTGAGCACCCTGAGCACTGAGCACCCAGCACCCTGAGCACTGAGCACCCAGCATCCTGAGCACTGAGTACTGAGCACCCAGCACCCTGAGTACTGAGCACCAAGCACCCTGAGTACTGAGCACTGAGCACTGAGCACCCTGAGCACTGAGCACCCAGCACCCTGAGCACTGAGCACCCAGCACCCTGAGCACTGAGCACCCAGCATCCTGAGCACTGAGTACTGAGCACCCAGCACCCTGAGTAATGAGCACTGAGCACACTGAGCACTGAGCACCCAACACCCCGAGCACTGAGCACCCAGCACCCTCAGTACTGAGCACCCAGCAACCTGAGTACTGAGCACCCAGCACCCTGAGCACTGAGCACCCTGAGGACTGAGCACCCAGCACCCTGAGTACTGAGCACCCAGCACCCTGAGTACTGAGCACCCAGCACCCTGAGTACTGAGCACCCAGCAACCTGAGTACTGAGCACCCAGCACACCGAGCACTGAGCACCCAGCACCCCGAGCACCGAGCACCATGAGTACTAAGCACCGAGCACCCTGAGCAATGAGCACCCAGCACCCTGAGCACTGAGCACCCAGCACCCTGAGTACTGAGCCCCCAGCACCCCGAGCACTGAGCACCCAGCACCCCGAGAATGAGCACCCAGCACCATGAGTACTGAGCACCGAGCACCCTGAGCACTGAGCACCCAGCACCCTGAGTACTGAGCACCAAGCACCCTGAGTACTGAGCACCCAGCACCCTGAGTACTGAGCACCAAGCACCCTGAGTTCTGAGCACCCAGCACCCTGAGCACTGAGCACACTGAGTACTAAGCAACCAGCACCCTGAGCACTGAGCACCCAGCACCCCGAGCACTGAGCACCCAGCACCCCGAGCACTGAGCTCTGAGCACCCTGAGCACTGAGGACCCAGCACCCCGAGCACTGAGCACCCAGCACCCTGAGTACTGAGCACCCAGCACCCTGAGCACTGAGGACCCAGCACCCCGAGCACTGAGCACCCAGCACGCTGAGTACTGAGCACTGAGCACCCAGCACCCTGAGTACTGAGCACCCAGCACCCTGAATACTGAGCACCCAGCACCCCGAGCACTGAGCACTGAGCACCCTGAGTACTGAGCACTGAGCACCCTGAGCACTGAGCACTGAGCACCCAGCACCCTGAGCACTGAGCACTGACCACCCAGCACCCCGAGCACTGAGCACCCAGCCCCCTGAGTACTGAGCACCCAGCACCATGAGTACTGAGCACCCAGCACCCTGAGTACTGAGCACTCAGCACCCTGAGTACTGAGCACCGAGCACCCCGAGCACTGAGCACCCAGCACCCTGAGCACTGAGCACCCTGAGCACTGAGCACCCAGCACCCTGAGTACTGAGCACCCAGCACCCTGAGCACTGAGAACCCAGCACCCTGAGTACTGAGCACCCAGCACCCTGAGTACTGAGCACCCAGCACCCTGAGTACTGAGCACCCAGCACCCTGAGTACTGAGCACCGAGCACCCCGAGCACTGAGCAACCAGCACCCTGAGAATTGAGCACCCAGCACCCTGAGTACTGATCACCGAGCACCCCGAGCACTGATCACCCAGCACCCTGAGTACTGAGCACCCAGCACCATGAGTACTGAGCACCCAGCACCCTGAGTACTGAGCACCCAGCACCCTGAGTTTTGAGCACCGAGCACCCTGAGTACTGAGCACCCAGCACCCTGAGTACTGAGCACCCAGTGTACTGAGCACCGAGCACCCAGCAACCTGAGTACTGAGCACCCAGCACCCTGAGCACTGATCACCCAGCACCCTGAGTACTGAGCACCGAGCACCCTGAGTACTGAGCACCCAGCACCCCGAGCACTGAGCACCCAGCACCCCGAGCACTGAGCACCCAGCACACCGAGCACTCAGCACCCAGCACCCCGAGCACTGAGCACCCAGCACCCCGAGCACCGAGCACCATGATTACTAAGCACCGAGCACCCTGAGCAATGAGCACCCAGCACCCTGAACACTGAGCACCCAGCACCCTGAGTACTGAGCCCCCAGCACCCCGAGCACTGAGCACCCAGCACCCCGAGAATGAGCACTCAGCACCATGAGTACTGAGCACCGAGCACCCTGAGCACTGAGCACCCAGCACCCTGAGTACTGAGCACCAAGCACCCTGAGTACTGAGCACCCAGCACCCTGAGTACTGAGCACCAAGCACCCTGAGTTCTGAGCACCCAGCACCCTGAGCACTGAGCACACTGAGTACTAAGCAACCAGCACCCTGAGCACTGAGCACCCAGCACCCCGAGCACTGAGCACCCAGCACCCCGAGCACTGAGCTCTGAGCACCCTGAGCACTGAGGACCCAGCACCCCGAGCACTGAGCACCCAGCACCCTGAGTACTGAGCACCCAGCACCCTGAGCACTGAGGACCCAGCACCCCGAGCACTGAGCACCCCGCACGCTGAGTACTGAGCACTGAGCAACCAGCACCCTGAGTACTGAGCACCCAGCACCCTGAATACTGAGCACCCAGCACCCCGAGCACTGAGCACTGAGCACCCTGAGTACTGAGCACTGAGCACCCTTAGTACTGAGCACCGAGCACCCTGAGTGCTGAGCACCCAGCACCCTGAGCACTGAGCAGCCAGCACCCTCAGCACTGAGCACCCAGCACCCCGAGCACAGGGCACCCAGCACCCTGAGCACTGAGCACCCAGCACCCCGAGTACTGAGCATCGAGCACCCCGAGCACTGAGCACCCAGCACCCTGAGTAATGAGCACCCAGCACCCTGAGTACTGCGCACCCCGAGAACTGAGCACATAGCACCCCGAGCACTGAGCACCCAGCACCCTGAGTACTGAGAACAGATCACCCTGAGTACTGAGCACCCAGCAACCTGAGTACTGAGCCCCGAGCACCCGGAGTACTGAGCACCCAGCACCCCGAGCACTGAGCACCCAGCACCCCGAGAATGAGCACCCAGCACCCTGAGTACTGAGAACCGAGCACCCTGACTACTGAGCACCCAGCACCCTGAGTACTGAGCCCCCAGCACCCTGAGTACTGAGCACCCAGCACCCCGAGCACGGAGCACCCAGGACCCCGAGCACTGAGTACTGAGCACCCAGCACCCTCAGTTCTGAGCACCGAGCTCCCCGAGCACTGAGCACCCAGCACCCTGAGCACTGAGCACCCAGCACCCTGAGCACTGAGCACCCAGCACCCTGAGTACTGAGCACCCAGCACGCTGAGTACTGAGCACCCAGCACCCTGAGCACTGAGCACCCAGCACCCTGAGTACTGAGCACTGAGCACCCAGCACCCCGAGCACTGAGCACCCAGCACCCTGTGTACTGAGCACTGAGCACCCTGAGTACTAAGCACCCAGCACCCTGAGTACTGAGCACCCAGGACCCTGAGCACTGAGCACCGAGCACCCCGAGCACTGAGCACCCAGCACCCTGAGCACTCAGCACCCATCACCCCGATCACTGAGCACCCAGCACCCTGAGCACTGAGCACCCAGCACCCTGAGCACGGAGCACCCAGCACCCAGAGCACTGAGCACCCAGCAGCCTGAGTACTGAGCACCCAGCACCCTGAGTACTGATCACCCAGCACCCTGAGTACTGAGTACCCAGCACCCTGAGCACTGAGCACCCAGCACCCTGAGTACTGAGCACGGAGCACCCTGAGTACTGAGCACCCAGCACCCTGAGTACTGAGCACCCAGCACCCTGAGCACTGAGAACCCAGCACCCTGAGTACTGAGCACCCAGCACCCTGAGTACTGAGCACAGAGCACCCTGAGTACTGAGCACCCAGCACCCTGAGTACTGAGCACCGAGCACCCCGAGCACTGAGCAACCAGCACCCTGAGTATTGAGCACTGAGCACCCTGAGAACTGAGTACCGAACACCCTGAGTACTGAGCACCCAGCACCCCAAGCACTGAGTACCCAGGACCCCGAGCACTGATCACCCAGCACCCTGAGCACTGAGCACCCAGCACCCTGAGCACTGAGCACCCAGCACCCTGAGCACTGAGTACCCAGCACCCTGAGCACTGAGCACCCAGCACCCTGAGTACTGATCACCGAGCACCCCGAGCACTGAGCACACAGCACCCTGAGTACTGAGCTCCCAGCACCATGAGTACTGAGCACCCAGCACCCTGAGTACTGAGCACCCAGCACCCTGAGCACTGAGCACAAAGCACGCTGAGTACTGAGCACTGAGCACCCTGAGTACTGAGCACCGAGGACCCTGAGCACTGAGCACCCAGCACGCTGAGTACTGAGCACTGAGCACCCTGAGTACTGAGCACCTAGCACCCTGAGTACTGAGCACCCAGCACCCCGAGCACTGAGTAGCCAGCACCCTCAGCACTGAGCACCCAGCACCCCGAGCACTGAGCACCCAGCACCCTGAGCACTGAGCACCCAGCACCCCGAGTACTGAGCACCCAGCACCCCGAGTACTGAGCACCGAGCACCCCGAGCACTGAGCACCCAGCACCCTGAGTACTGAGCACCCAGCACCCTGAGTACTGAGCACCCCGAGAACTGAGCACACAGCACCCCGAGCACTGAGCACCCAGCACCCTGAGAACTGAGAACACATCACCCTGAGTACTGAGCACCCAGCAACCTGAGTACTGAGCCCCCAGCACCCTGAGTACTGAGCACCCAGCACCCTGAGCACTGAGCACCCAGCACCCCGAGAATGAGCACCCAGCACCCTGAGTACTGAGAACCGAGCACCCTGAGTACTGAGCACCCAGCACCCTGAGTACTGAGCCCCCAGCACCCTGAGTACTGAGCACCCAGCACCCCGAGCACTGAGCACCCAGCACCCCGAGAATGAGCACCCAGCACCCTGAGTACTGAGCACCCAGCACCCTGAGCACTGAGGACCCAGCACCCCGAGCACTGAGCACCCCGCACGCTGAGTACTGAGCACTGAGCAACCAGCACCCTGAGTACTGAGCACCCAGCACCCTGAATACTGAGCACCCAGCACCCCGAGCACTGAGCACTGAGCACCCTGAGTACTGAGCACTGAGCACCCTTAGTACTGAGCACCGAGCACCCTGAGTGCTGAGCACCCAGCACCCTGAGCACTGAGCAGCCAGCACCCTCAGCACTGAGCACCCAGCACCCCGAGCACAGGGCACCCAGCACCCTGAGCACTGAGCACCCAGCACCCCGAGTACTGAGCATCGAGCACCCCGAGCACTGAGCACCCAGCACCCTGAGTAATGAGCACCCAGCACCCTGAGTACTGCGCACCCCGAGAACTGAGCACATAGCACACCGAGCACTGAGCACCCAGCACCCTGAGTACTGAGAACAGATCACCCTGAGTACTGAGCACCCAGCAACCTGAGTACTGAGCCCCGAGCACCCTGAGTACTGAGCACCCAGCACCCCGAGCACTGAGCACCCAGCACCCCGAGAATGAGCACCCAGCACCCTGAGTACTGAGAACCGAGCACCCTGACTACTGAGCACCCAGCACCCTGAGTACTGAGCCCCCAGCACCCTGAGTACTGAGCACCCAGCACCCCGAGCACGGAGCACCCAGGACCCCGAGCACTGAGTACTGAGCACCCAGCACCCTCAGTTCTGAGCACCGAGCTCCCCGAGCACTGAGCACCCAGCACCCTGAGCACTGAGCACCCAGCACCCTGAGCACTGAGCACCCAGCACCCTGAGTACTGAGCACCCAGCACGCTGAGTACTGAGCACCCAGCACCCTGAGCACTGAGCACCCAGCACCCTGAGTACTGAGCACTGAGCACCCAGCACCCCGAGCACTGAGCACCCAGCACCCTGTGTACTGAGCACTGAGCACCCTGAGTACTAAGCACCCAGCACCCTGAGTACTGAGCACCCAGGACCCTGAGCACTGAGCACCGAGCACCCCGAGCACTGAGCACCCAGCACCCTGAGCACTCAGCACCCATCACCCCGATCACTGAGCACCCAGCACCCTGAGCACTGAGCACACAGCACCCTGAGCACGGAGCACCCAGCACCCAGAGCACTGAGCACCCAGCACCCTGAGTACTGAGCACCCAGCACCCTGAGTACTGATCACCCAGCACCCTGAGTACTGAGTACCCAGCACCCTGAGCACTGAGCACCCAGCACCCTGAGTACTGAGCACGGAGCACCCTGAGTACTGAGCACCCAGCACCCTGAGTACTGAGCACCCAGCACCCTGAGCACTGAGAACCCAGCACCCTGAGTACTGAGCACCCAGCACCCTGAGTACTGAGCACAGAGCACCCTGAGTACTGAGCACCCAGCACCCTGAGTACTGAGCACCGAGCACCCCGAGCACTGAGCAACCAGCACCCTGAGTATTGAGCACTGAGCACCCTGAGAACTGAGTACCGAACACCCTGAGTACTGAGCACCCAGCACCCCAAGCACTGAGTACCCAGGACCCCGAGCACTGATCACCCAGCACCCTGAGCACTGAGCACCCAGCACCCTGAGCACTGAGCACCCAGCACCCTGAGCACTGAGTACCCAGCACCCTGAGCACTGAGCACCCAGCACCCTGAGTACTGATCACCGAGCACCCCGAGCACTGAGCACACAGCACCCTGAGTACTGAGCTCCCAGCACCATGAGTACTGAGCACCCAGCACCCTGAGTACTGAGCACCCAGCACCCTGAGCACTGAGCACAAAGCACGCTGAGTACTGAGCACTGAGCACCCTGAGTACTGAGCACCGAGGACCCTGAGCACTGAGCACCCAGCACGCTGAGTACTGAGCACTGAGCACCCTGAGTACTGAGCACCTAGCAACCTGAGTACTGAGCACACAGCACCCCGAGCACTGAGTAGCCAGCACCCTCAGCACTGAGCACCCAGCACCCCGAGCACTGAGCACCCAGCACCCTGAGCACTGAGCACCCAGCACCCCGAGTACTGAGCACCCAGCACCCCGAGTACTGAGCACCGAGCACCCCGAGCACTGAGCACCCAGCACCCTGAGTACTGAGCACCCAGCACCCTGAGTACTGAGCACCCCGAGAACTGAGCACACAGCACCCCGAGCACTGAGCACCCAGCACCCTGAGTACTGAGAACACATCACCCTGAGTACTGAGCACCCAGCAACCTGAGTACTGAGCCCCCAGCACCCTGAGTACTGAGCACCCAGCACCCTGAGCACTGAGCACCCAGCACACCGAGAATGAGCACCCAGCACCCTGAGTACTGAGCACCGAGGACCCTGAGCACTGAGCACCCAGCACGCTGAGTACTGAGCACTGAGCACCCTGAGTACTGAGCACCTAGCACCCTGAGTACTGAGCACACAGCACCCCGAGCACTGAGTAGCCAGCACCCTCAGCACTGAGCACCCAGCACCCCGAGCACTGAGCACCCAGCACCCTGAGCACTGAGCACCCAGCACCCCGAGTACTGAGCACCCAGCACCCCGAGTACTGAGCACCGAGCACCCCGAGCACTGAGCACCCAGCACCCTGAGTACTGAGCACCCAGCACCCTGAGTACTGAGCACCCCGAGAACTGAGCACACAGCACCCCGAGCACTGAGCACCCAGCACCCTGAGTACTGAGAACACATCACCCTGAGTACTGAGCACCCAGCAACCTGAGTACTGAGCCCCCAGCACCCTGAGTACTGAGCACCCAGCACCCTGAGCACTGAGCACCCAGCACCCCGAGAATGAGCACCCAGCACCCTGAGTACTGAGAACCGAGCACCCTGAGTACTGAGCACCCAGCACCCTGAGTACTGAGCCCCCAGCACCCTGAGTACTGAGCACCCAGCACCCCGAGCACTGAGCACCCAGCACCCCGAGAATGAGCACCCAGCACCCTGAGTACTGAGCACCCAGCACCCTGAGCACTGAGGACCCAGCACCCCGAGCACTGAGCACCCCGCACGCTGAGTACTGAGCACTGAGCAACCAGCACCCTGAGTACTGAGCACCCAGCACCCTGAATACTGAGCACCCAGCACCCCGAGCACTGAGCACTGAGCACCCTGAGTACTGTGCACTGAGCACCCTTAGTACTGAGCACCGAGCACCCTGAGTGCTGAGCACCCAGCACCCTGAGCACTGAGCAGCCAGCACCCTCAGCACTGAGCACCCAGCACCCCGAGTACTGAGCATCGAGCACCCCGAGCACTGAGCACCCAGCACCCTGAGTAATGAGCACCCAGCACCCTGAGTACTGCGCACCCCGAGAACTGAGCACATAGCACCCCGAGCACTGAGCACCCAGCACCCTGAGTACTGAGAACAGATCACCCTGAGTACTGAGCACCCAGCAACCCGAGTACTGAGCCCCGAGCACCCTGAGTACTGAGCACCCAGCACCCCGAGCACTGAGCACCCAGCACCCCGAGAATGAGCACCCAGCACCCTGAGTACTGAGAACCGAGCACCCTGACTACTGAGCACCCAGCACCCTGAGTACTGAGCCCCCAGCACCCTGAGTACTGAGCACCCAGCACCCCGAGCACGGAGCACCCAGGACCCCGAGCACTGAGTACTGAGCACCCAGCACCCTCAGTTCTGAGCACCGAGCTCCCCGAGCACTGAGCACCCAGCACCCTGAGCACTGAGCACCCAGCACCCTGAGCACTGAGCACCCAGCACCCTGAGTACTGAGCACCCAGCACGCTGAGTACTGAGCACCCAGCACCCTGAGCACTGAGCACCCAGCACCCTGAGTACTGAGCACTGAGCACCCAGCACCCCGAGCACTGAGCACCCAGCACCCTGAGCACTCAGCACCCATCACCCCGATCACTGAGCACCCAGCACCCTGAGTACTGAGCACTGAGCACCCAGCACCCTGAGCACTGAGCACCCAGCACCCTGAGTACTGAGCACCCAGCACCCTGAGCACTGAGCACCCAATCACCCTGAGTACTGAGCACTGAGCACCCAGCACCCCGAGCACTGAGCACCCAGCACCCTGAGCACTCAGCACCCATCACCCCGATCACTGAGCACCCAGCACCCTGAGCAGTGAGCACCCAGCACCCTGAGCACGGAGCACCCAGCACCCAGAGCACTGAGCACCCAGCACCCTGAGCACTGAGCACAGAGCACCCTGAGTACTGAGCAACCAGCACCCTGAGTACTGAGCACCCAGACCCCGAGCACTGAGCACCCAGCACCCCTAGCACTGTGCACCCAGCACCCTGAGTACTGAGAACCCAGCACCCTGAGTACTGAGCACCGAGCACCCTGAGTACTGAGCACCCAGCACGCTGAGCACTGAGCACTCAGCACCCCGAGTACTGAGCACCCAGCACCCTGAGTACGGAGCACCCAGCACCCCGAGCACTGAGCACCCAGCACCCTGAGCACTGAGCACCCAGCACCCTTAGTACTGAGCATCAAGCACGCTGAGCACTGAGCACCCAGCACCCTGAGTACTGAGCACCCAGCACCCTGAGCACTGAGCACCCAGCACCCTGAGCACTGAGCACTCAGCACCCTGAGTACTGAGCACCGAGCACCCCGAGCACTGAGCACCAGGTACCCCGAGCACTGAGCACCCAGCACCCTGAGTACTGAGCACCAAGCACCCTGAGTACTGAGCACTGAGCACTGAGCACCCTGAGCACTGAGCACCCAGCACCCTGAGCACTGAGCACCCAGCATCCTGAGCACTGAGTACTGAGCACCCAGCACCCTGAGTAATGAGCACTGAGCACCCTGAACACTGAGCACCCAACACCCCGAGCACTGAGCACCCAGCACCCTGAGTACTGAGCACCCAGCACCCTGAGTACTGAGCACTCAGCACCCTGAGTACTGAGAAATCAGCACCCTGAGCACTGAGCACCCTGAGGACTGAGCACCCAGCACCCTGAGTACTGAGCAACCAGCACCCCGAGTACTGAGCACCCAGCACCCTGAGTACTGAGCACCGATCACCCTGAGCACTGAGCACCCAGCATCCCGAGCACTGAGCACCCAGCACCCTGAGTACTGAGCACCCTGAGTACTGAGCACCCAGCACCCCGAGCACTGAGCACCCAGCACCCTGAGCACTGAGCACCCTGAGGACTGAGCACCCAGCACCCTGAGCACTGAGCACCCAGCACCCTGAGTACTGAGCACCCTGAGTACTGAGCACCGATCACCTTAGCACTGAGCACCCAGCACCCTGAGTACTGAGCACCCAGCACCCTGAGCACTAAGCACCCAGCACCCTGAGCACTGAGCACCCAGCACCCTGAGTACTGAGCACCCAGCACCCTGAGTACTGAGTACCCAGCACCCTGAGCACTGAGCACCCAGCACCCTGAGTACTGAGCACGGAGCACCCTGAGTACTGAGCACCCAGCACCCTGAGTACTGAGCACACAGCACCCTGAGCACTGAGAACCCAGCACCCTGAGTACTGAGCACCCAGCAACCTGAGTACTGAGCACCCAGCACCCTGAGTACTGAGCACCCAGCACCCTGAGTACTGAGCACCGAGCACCCCGAGCACTGAGCAACCAGCACCCTGAGTATTGAGCACTGAGCACCCTGAGAACTGAGTACCGAACACCCTGAGTACTGAGCACCCAGCACCCCAAGCACTGAGTACCCAGGACCCCGAGCACTGATCACCCAGCACCCCGAGCACTGAGCACCCAGCACCCTGAGCACTGAGCACCCAGCACCCTGAGCACTGAGTACCCAGCACCCTGAGCACTGAGCACCCAGCACCCTGAGTACTGATCACCGAGCACCCCGAGCACTGAGCACACAGCACCCTGAGTACTGAGCACCCAGCACCATGAGTACTGAGCACCCAGCACCCTGAGTACTGAACACCCAGCACCCTGAGCACTGAGCACAAAGCACGCTGAGTACTGAGCACTGAGCACCCTGAGTACTGAGCACCGAGGACCCTGAGCACTGAGCACCCAGCACTCTGAGTACTGAGCACTGAGCACCCTGAGTACTGAGCACCTAGCACCCTGAGTACTGAGCACCCAGCACCCTGAGCACTGAGTAGCCAGCACCCTCAGCACTGAGCACCCAGCACCCCGAGCACTGAGCACCCAGCACCCTGAGCACTGAGCACCCAGCACCCCGAGTACTGAGCACCCAGCACCCCGAGTACTGAGCACCGAGCACCCCGAGCACTGAGCACCCAGCACCCTGAGTACTGAGCACCCAGCACCCTGAGTACTGAGCACCCCGAGAACTGAGCACACAGCACCCCGAGCACTGAGCACCCAGCACCCTGAGTACTGAGAACACATCACCCTGAGTACTGAGCACCCAGCAACCTGAGTACTGAGCCCCCAGCACCCTGAGTACTGAGCACCCAGCACCCCCAGCACTGAGCACCCTGCACCCCGAGAATGAGCACCCAGCACCCTGAGTACTGAGAACCGAGCACCCTGAGTACTGAGCACCCAGCACCCTGAGTACTGAGCCAACAGCACCCTGAGTACTGAGCACACAGCACCCCGAGCACTGAGCACCCAGCACCCCGAGAATGAGCACCCAGCACCCTGAGTACTGAGCACCCAGCACCCTGAGTTCTGAGCACCGAGCTCCCCGAGCACTGGGCACCCAGCACCCTGAGCACTGAGCACCCAGCACCCTGAGCACTGAGCACCCAGCACCCTGAGTACTGAGCACCCAGCACGCTGAGTACTGAGCACCCAGCACCCTGAGCACTGAGCAACCAATCACCCTGAGTACTGAGCACTGAGCACCCAGCACCCCGAGCACTGAGCACCCAGCACCCTGTGTACTGAGCACTGAGCACCCTGAGTACTAAGCACCCAGCACCCTGAGTACTGAGCACCCAGGACCCTGAGCACTGAGCACCGAGCACCCCGAGCACTGAGCACCCAGCACCCTGAGCACTCAGCACCCATCACCCCGATCACTGAGCACCCAGCACCCTGAGCACTGAGCACCCAGCACCCTGAGCACGGAGCACCCAGCACCCAGAGCACTGAGCACCCAGCACCCTGAGCACTGAGCACCGAGCACCCCGAGCACTGAGCACCCAGCACCCTGAGCACTCAGCACCCATCACCCCGATCACTGAGCACCCAGCACCCTGAGCACTGAGCACCCAGCACCCTGAGCACGGAGCACCCAGCACCCAGAGCACTGAGCACCCAGCACCCTGAGCACTGAGCACAGAGCACCCTGAGTACTGAGAACCCAGCACCCTGAGTACTGAGCACCCAGACCCCGAGCACTGAGCACCCAGCACCCCTAGCACTGTGCACCCAGCACCCTGAGTACTGTGAACCCAGCACCCTGAGTACTGAGCACCGAGCACCCTGAGTACTGAGCACCCAGCACGCTGAGCACTGAGCACCCAGCACCCCGAGTACTGAGCACCCAGCACCCTGAGTACGGAGCACCCAGCACCCCGAGCACTGAGCACCCAGCACCCTGAGCACTGAGCACCCAGCACCCTTAGTACTGAGCATCAAGCACGCTGAGCACTGAGCACCCAGCACCCTGAGTACTGAGCACCCAGCACCCTGAGCACTGAGCACCCAGCACCCTGAGCACTGAGCACTCAGCACCCTGAGTACTGAGCACCGAGCACCCCGAGCACTGAGCACCAGGTACCCGAGCACTGAGCACCCAGCACCCTGAGTACTGAGCACCAAGCACCCTGAGTACTGAGCACTGAGCACTGAGCACCCTGAGCACTGAGCACCCAGCACCCTGAGCACTGAGCACCCAGCATCCTGAGCACTGAGTACTGAGCACCCAGCACCCTGAGTAATGAGCACTGAGCACCCTGAACACTGAGCACCCAACACCCCGAGCACTGAGCACCCAGCACCCTGAGTACTGAGCACACAGCACCCTGAGTACTGAGCACTCAGCACCCTGAGTACTGAGCACCCAGCACCCTGAGCACTGAGCACCCTGAGGACTGAGCACCCAGCACCCTGAGTACTGAGCACCCAGCACCCTGAGTACTGAGCACCCAGCACCCTGAGTACTGAGCACCGATCACCCTGAGCACTGAGCACCCAGCATCCCGAGCACTGAGCACCCAGCACCCTGAGTACTGAGCACCCTGAGTACTGAGCACCCAGCACCCCGAGCACTGAGCACCCAGCACCCTGAGCACTGAGCACCCTGAGGACTGAGCACCCAGCACCCTGAGCACTGAGCACCCAGCACCCTGAGTACTGAGCACCCTGAGTACTGAGCACCGATCACCTTAGCACTGAGCACCCAGCACCCTGAGTACTGAGTACCCAGGACCCCGAGCACTGATCACCCAGCACCCTGAGCACTGAGCACCCAGCACCCTGAGCACTGAGTACCCAGCACCCTGAGCACTGAGCACCCAGCACCCTGAGTACTGATCACCGAGCACCCCGAGCACTGAGCACACAGCACCCTGAGTACTGAGCACCCAGCACCATGAGTACTGAGCACCCAGCACCCTGAGTACTGAGCCCCCAGCACCCTGAGCACTGAGCACAAAGCACGCTGAGTACTGAGCACTGAGCACCCTGAGTACTGAGCACCGAGGACCCTGAGCACTGAGCACCCAGCACGCTGAGTACTGAGCACTGAGTACCCTGAGTACTGAGCACCTAGCACCCTGAGTACTGAGCACCCAGCACCCTGAGCACTGAGTAGCCAGCACCCTCAGCACTGAGCACCGAGCACCCCGAGCACTGAGCACCCAGCACCCTGAGCACTGAGCACCCAGCACCCCGAGTACTGAGCACCCAGCACCCCGAGTACTGAGCACCGAGCACCCCGAGCACTGAGCACCCAGCACCCTGAGTACTGAGCACCCAGCAACCTTAGTACTGAGCACCCCGAGAACTGAGCACACAGCACCCCGAGCACTGAGCACCCAGCAACCTGAGTACTGAGCCCCCAGCACCCTGAGTACTGAGCACCCAGCACCCTGAGCACTGAGCACCCAGCACCCCGAGAATGAGCACCCAGCACCCTGAGTACTGAGAACCGAGCACCCTGAGTACTGAGCACCCAGCACCCTGAGTACTGAGCCCCCATCACCCTGAGTACTGAGCACCCAGCACCCCGAGGACTGAGCACCCAGCACCCCGAGAATGAGCACCCAGCACCCTGAGTACTGAGCACCCAGCACCCTGAGTTCTGTGCACCGAGCGCCCCGAGCACTGGGCACCCAGCACCCTGAGTACTGAGCACCCAGCACCCTGAGCACTGAGCACCCAGCACCCTGAGTACTGCGCACCCAGCACCCTGAGCACTGAGCACCCAATCACCCTGAGTACTGAGCACTGAGCACCCTGCACCCCGAGCACTGAGCACCCAGCACCCTGTGTACTGAGCACTGAGCACCCTGAGTACTAAGCACCCAGCACCCTGAGTACTGAGCACCCAGCACCCTGAGTACTGAGCACCCAGCACCCTGAGCACTGAGCACCCAATCACCCTGAGTACTGAGCACTGAGCACCCAGCACCCTGAGCACTGAGCACCCAGCACCCTGTGTACTGAGCACTGAGCACCCTGAGTACTAAGCACCCAGCACCCTGAGTACTGAGCACCCAGGACCCTGAGCACTGAGCACCGAGCACCCCGAGCACTGAGCACCCAGCACCCTGAGCACTCAGCACCCATCACCCCGATCACTGAGCACCCAGCACCCTGAGCACTGAGCACCCAGCACCCTGAGCACGGAGCACCCAGCACCCAGAGCACTGAGCACCCAGCACCCTGAGCACTGAGCACAGAGCACCCTGAGTACTGAGCACCCAGCACCCTGAGTACTGAGCACCCAGACCCCAAGCACTGAGCACCCAGCACCCCTAGCACTGTGCACCCAGCACCCTGAGTACTGAGAACCCAGCACCCTGAGTACTGAGCACCGAGCACCCTGAGTACTGAGCACCCAGCACGCTGAGCACTGAGCACTCAGCACCCCGAGTACTGAGCACCCAGCACCCTGAGTACGGAGCACCCAGCACCCCGAGCACTGAGCACCCAGCACCCTGAGCACTGAGCACCCAGCACCCTTAGTACTGAGCATCAAGCACGCTGAGCACTGAGCACCCAGCACCCTGAGTACTGAGCACCCAGCACCCTGAGCGCTGAGCACCCAGCACCCTGAGCACTGAGCACTCAGCACCCTGAGTACTGAGCACCGAGCACCCCGAGCACTGAGCACCAGGTACCCCGAGCACTGAGCACCCAGCACACTGAGTACTGAGCACCAAGCACCCTGAGTACTGAGCACTGAGCACTGAGCACCCTGAGCACTGAGCACCCAGCACCCTGAGCACTGAGCACCCAGCATCCTGAGCACTGAGTACTGAGCACCCAGCACCCTGAGTAATGAGCACTGAGCACCCTGAACACTGAGCACCCAACACCCCGAGCACTGAGCACCCAGCACCCTGAGTACTGAGCACCCAGCACCCAGAGTACTGAGCACTCAGCACCCTGAGTACTGAGCACCCAGCACCCTGAGCACTGAGCACCCTGAGGACTGAGCACCCAGCACCCTGAGTACTGAGCACCCAGCACCATGAGTACTGAGCACCCAGCACCCTGAGTACTGAGCACCCAGCACCCTGAGCACTGAGCACAAAGCATGCTGAGTACTGAGCACTGAGCACCCTGAGTACTGAGCACCGAGGACCCTGAGCACTGAGCACCCAGCACGCTGAGTACTGAGCACTGAGCACCCTGAGTACTGAGCACCTAGCACCCTGAGTACTGAGCACCCAGCACCCTGAGCACTGAGTAGCCAGCACCCTCAGCACTGAGCACCGAGCACCCCGAGCACTGAGCACCCAGCACCCTGAGCACTGAGCACCCAGCACCCCGAGTACTGAGCACCCAGCACCCCGAGTACTGAGCACCCAGCACCCTGAGCACTGAGCACCCTGAGGACTGAGCACCCAGCACCCTGAGCACTGAGCACCCAGCACCCTGAGTACTGAGCACCCTGAGTACTGAGCACCGATCACCTTAGCACTGAGCACCCAGCACCCTGAGTACTGAGCACCCTGAGTACTGAGCACCCAGCACCCCGAGCACTGAGCACCCAGCACCCTGAGCACTGAGCACCCTGAGGACTGAGCACCCAGCACCCTGAGCACTGAGCACCCAGCACCCTGAGTACTGAGCACCCTGAGTACTGAGCACCGATCACCTTAGCACTGAGCACCCAGCACCCTGAGTACTGAGTACCCAGGACCCCGAGCACTGATCACCCAGCACCCTGAGCACTGAGCACCCAGCACCCTGAGCACTGAGTACCCAGCACCCTGAGCACTGAGCACCCAGCACCCTGAGTACTGATCACCGAGCACCCCGAGCACAGAGCACACAGCACCCTGAGTACTGAGCACCCAGCACCATGAGTACTGAGCACCCAGCACCCTGAGTACTGAGCACCCAGCACCCTGAGCACTGAGCACAAAGCACGCTGAGTACTGAGCACTGAGCACCCTGAGTACTGAGCACCGAGGACCCTGAGCACTGAGCACCCAGCACGCTGAGTACTGAGCACTGAGCACCCTGAGTACTGAGCACCTAGCACCCTGAGTACTGAGCACCCAGCACCCTGAGCACTGAGTAGCCAGCACCCTCAGCACTGAGCACCGAGCACCCCGAGCACTGAGCACCCAGCACCCTGAGCACTGAGCACCCAGCACCCCGAGTACTGAGCACCCAGCACCCCGAGTACTGAGCACCGAGCACCCCGAGCACTGAGCACCCAGCACCCTGAGTACTGAGCACCCAGCACCCTTAGTACTGAGCACCCCGAGAACTGAGCACACAGCACCCCGAGCACTGAGCACCCAGCACCCTGAGTACTGAGCACCCAGCACCCTGAGCACTGAGCACCCAGCACCCTGAGTACTGCGCACCCAGCACCCTGAGCACTGAGCACCCAATCACCCTGAGTACTGAGCACTGAGCACCCAGCACCCCGAGCACTGAGCACCCAGCACCCTGTGTACTGAGCACTGAGCACCCTGAGTACTAAGCACCCAGCACCCTGAGTACTGAGCACCCAGCACCCTGAGTACTGAGCACCCAGCACCCTGAGCACTGAGCACCCAATCACCCTGAGTACTGAGCACTGAGCACCCAGCACCCCGAGCACTGAGCACCCAGCACCCTGTGTACTGAGCACTGAGCACCCTGAGTACTAAGCACCCAGCACCCTGAGTACTGAGCACCCAGGACCCTGAGCACTGAGCACCGAGCACCCCGAGCACTGAGCACCCAGCACCCTGAGCACTCAGCACCCATCACCCCGATCACTGAGCACCCAGCACCCTGAGCACTGAGCACCCAGCACCCTGAGCACGGAGCACCCAGCACCCAGAGCACTGAGCACCCAGCACCCTGAGCACTGAGCACAGAGCACCCTGAGTACTGAGCACCCAGCACCCTGAGTACTGAGCACTCAGACCCCGAGCACTGAGCACCCAGCACCCCTAGCACTGTGCACCCAGCACCCTGAGTACTGAGAACCCAGCACCCTGAGTACTGAGCACCGAGCACCCTGAGTACTGAGCACCCAGCACGCTGAGCACTGAGCACTCAGCACCCCGAGTACTGAGCACCCAGCACCCTGAGTACGGAGCACCCAGCACCCCGAGCACTGAGCACCCAGCACCCTGAGCACTGAGCACCCAGCACCCTTAGTACTGAGCATCAAGCACGCTGAGCACTGAGCACCCAGCACCCTGAGTACTGAGCACCCAGCACCCTGAGCACTGAGCACCCAGCACCCTGAGCACTGAGCACTCAGCACCCTGAGTACTGAGCACCGAGCACCCCGAGCACTGAGCACCAGGTACCCCGAGCACTGAGCACCCAGCACACTGAGTACTGAGCACCAAGCACCCTGAGTACTGAGCACTGAGCACTGAGCACCCTGAGCACTGAGCACCCAGCACCCTGAGCACTGAGCACCCAGCATCCTGAGCACTGAGTACTGAGCACCCAGCACCCTGAGTAATGAGCACTGAGCACCCTGAACACTGAGCACCCAACACCCCGAGCACTGAGCACCCAGCACCCTGAGTACTGAGCACCCAGCACCCAGAGTACTGAGCACTCAGCACCCTGAGTACTGAGCACCCAGCACCCTGAGCACTGAGCACCCTGAGGACTGAGCACCCAGCACCCTGAGTACTGAGCACCCAGCACCATGAGTACTGAGCACCCAGCACCCTGAGTACTGAGCACCCAGCACCCTGAGCACTGAGCACAAAGCACGCTGAGTACTGAGCACTGAGCACCCTGAGTACTGAGCACCGAGGACCCTGAGCACTGAGCACCCAGCACGCTGAGTACTGAGCACTGAGCACCCTGAGTACTGAGCACCTAGCACCCTGAGTACTGAGCACCCAGCACCCTGAGCACTGAGTAGCCAGCACCCTCAGCACTGAGCACCGAGCACCCCGAGCACTGAGCACCCAGCACCCTGAGCACTGAGCACCCAGCACCCCGAGTACTGAGCACCCAGCACCCCGAGTACTGAGCACCCAGCACCCTGAGCACTGAGCACCCTGAGGACTGAGCACCCAGCACCCTGAGCACTGAGCACCCAGCACCCTGAGTACTGAGCACCCTGAGTACTGAGCACCGATCACCTTAGCACTGAGCACCCAGCACCCTGAGTACTGAGCACCCTGAGTACTGAGCACCCAGCACCCCGAGCACTGAGCACCCAGCACCCTGAGCACTGAGCACCCTGAGGACTGAGCACCCAGCACCCTGAGCACTGAGCACCCAGCACCCTGAGTACTGAGCACCCTGAGTACTGAGCACCGATCACCTTAGCACTGAGCACCCAGCACCCTGAGTACTGAGTACCCAGGACCCCGAGCACTGATCACCCAGCACCCTGAGCACTGAGCACCCAGCACCCTGAGCACTGAGTACCCAGCACCCTGAGCACTGAGCACCCAGCACCCTGAGTACTGATCACCGAGCACCCCGAGCACTGAGCACACAGCACCCTGAGTACTGAGCACCCAGCACCATGAGTACTGAGCACCCAGCACCCTGAGTACTGAGCACCCAGCACCCTGAGCACTGAGCACAAAGCACGCTGAGTACTGAGCACTGAGCACCCTGAGTACTGAGCACCGAGGACCCTGAGCACTGAGCACCCAGCACGCTGAGTACTGAGCACTGAGCACCCTGAGTACTGAGCACCTAGCACCCTGAGTACTGAGCACCCAGCACCCTGAGCACTGAGTAGCCAGCACCCTCAGCACTGAGCACCGAGCACCCCGAGCACTGAGCACCCAGCACCCTGAGCACTGAGCACCCAGCACCCCGAGTACTGAGCACCCAGCACCCCGAGTACTGAGCACCGAGCACCCCGAGCACTGAGCACCCAGCACCCTGAGTACTGAGCACCCAGCACCCTTAGTACTGAGCACCCCGAGACCTGAGCACACAGCACCCCGAGCACTGAGCACCCAGCACCCTGAGTACAGAGAACACATCACCCTGAGTACTGAGCACCCAGCAACCTGAGTACTGAGCCCCCAGCACCCTGAGTACTGAGCACCCAGCACCCTGAGCACTGAGCACCCAGCACCCCGAGAATGAGCACCCAGCACCCTGAGTACTGAGAACTGAGCACCCTGAGTACTGAGCACCCAGCACCCTGAGTACTGAGCCCCCAGCACCCTGAGTACTGAGCACCCAGCACCCCGAGCACTGAGCACCCAGCACCCCGAGAATGAGCACCCAGCACCCTGAGTACTGAGCACCCAGCACCCTGAGTTCTGAGCACCGAGCGCCCCGAGCACTGTGCACCCAGCACCCTGAGTACTGAGCACCCAGCACCCTGAGCACTGAGCACCCAGCACCCTGAGCACTGAGCACCCAGCACCCTGAGTACTGCGCACCCAGCACCCTGAGCACTGAGCACCCAATCACCCTGAGTACTGAGCACTGAGCACCCAGCACCCCGAGCACTGAGCACCCAGCACCCTGTGTACTGAGCACTGAGCACCCTGAGTACTAAGCACCCAGCACCCTGAGTACTGAGCACCCAGCACCCTGAGCACTGAGCACAAAGCACGCTGAGTACTGAGCACTGAGCACCCTGAGTACTGAGCACCGAGGACCCTGAGCACTGAGCACCCAGCACGCTGAGTACTGAGCACTGAGCACCCTGAGTACTGAGCACCTAGCACCCTGAGTACTGAGCACCCAGCACCCTGAGCACTGAGTAGCCAGCACCCTCAGCACTGAGCACCCAGCACCCCGAGCACTGAGCACCCAGCACCCTGAGCACTGAGCACCCAGCACCCCGAGTACTGAGCACCCAGCACCCCGAGTACTGAGCACCGAGCACCCCGAGCACTGAGCACCCAGCACCCTGAGTACTGAGCACCCAGCACCCTGAGTACTGAGCACCCCGAGAACTGAGCACACAGCACCCCGAGCACTGAGCACCCAGCACCCTGAGTACTGAGAACACATCACCCTGAGTACTGAGCACCCAGCAACCTGAGTACTGAGCCCCCAGCACCCTGAGTACTGAGCACCCAGCACCCCGAGCACTGAGCACCCTGCACCCCGAGAATGAGCACCCAGCACCCTGAGTACTGAGAACCGAGCACCCTGAGTACTGAGCACCCAGCACCCTGAGTACTGAGCCAACAGCACCCTGAGTACTGAGCACACAGCACCCCGAGCACTGAGCACCCAGCACCCCGAGAATGAGCACCCATCACCCTGAGTACTGCGCACCCAGCACCCTGAGCACTGAGCACCCAATCACCCTGAGTACTGAGCACTGAGCACCCAGCACCCCGAGCACTGAGCACCCAGCACCCTGTGTACTGAGCACTGAGCACCCTGAGTACTAAGCACCCAGCACCCTGAGTACTGAGCACCCAGCACCCTGAGTACTGAGCACCCAGCACCCTGAGCACTGAGCACCCAATCACCCTGAGTACTGAGCACTGAGCACCCAGCACCCCGAGCACTGAGCACCCAGCACCCTGTGTACTGAGCACTGAGCACCCTGAGTACTAAGCACCCAGCACCCTGAGTACTGAGCACCCAGGACCCTGAGCACTGAGCACCGAGCACCCCGAGCACTGAGCACCCAGCACCCTGAGCACTCAGCACCCATCACCCCGATCACTGAGCACCCAGCACCCTGAGCACTGAGCACCCAGCACCCTGAGCACGGAGCACCCAGCACCCAGAGCACTGAGCACCCAGCACCCTGAGCACTGAGCACAGAGCACCCTGAGTACTGAGCACCCAGCACCCTGAGTACTGAGCACTCAGACCCCGAGCACTGAGCACCCAGCACCCCTAGCACTGTGCACCCAGCACCCTGAGTACTGAGAACCCAGCACCCTGAGTACTGAGCACCGAGCACCCTGAGTACTGAGCACCCAGCACGCTGAGCACTGAGCACTCAGCACCCCGAGTACTGAGCACCCAGCACCCTGAGTACGGAGCACCCAGCACCCCGAGCACTGAGCACCCAGCACCCTGAGCACTGAGCACCCAGCACCCTTAGTACTGAGCATCAAGCACGCTGAGCACTGAGCACCCAGCACCCTGAGTACTGAGCACCCAGCACCCTGAGCACTGAGCACCCAGCACCCTGAGCACTGAGCACTCAGCACCCTGAGTACTGAGCACCGAGCACCCCGAGCACTGAGCACCAGGTACCCCGAGCACTGAGCACCCAGCACACTGAGTACTGAGCACCAAGCACCCTGAGTACTGAGCACTGAGCACTGAGCACCCTGAGCACTGAGCACCCAGCACCCTGAGCACTGAGCACCCAGCATCCTGAGCACTGAGTACTGAGCACCCAGCACCCTGAGTAATGAGCACTGAGCACCCTGAACACTGAGCACCCAACACCCCGAGCACTGAGCACCCAGCACCCTGAGTACTGAGCACCCAGCACCCAGAGTACTGAGCACTCAGCACCCTGAGTACAGAGCACCCAGCACCCTGAGCACTGAGCACCCTGAGGACTGAGCACCCAGCACCCTGAGTACTGAGCACCCAGCACCATGAGTACTGAGCACCCAGCACCCTGAGTACTGAGCACCCAGCACCCTGAGCACTGAGCACAAAGCACGCTGAGTACTGAGCACTGAGCACCCTGAGTACTGAGCACCGAGGACCCTGAGCACTGAGCACCCAGCACGCTGAGTACTGAGCACTGAGCACCCTGAGTACTGAGCACCTAGCACCCTGAGTACTGAGCACCCAGCACCCTGAGCACTGAGTAGCCAGCACCCTCAGCACTGAGCACCGAGCACCCCGAGCACTGAGCACCCAGCACCCTGAGCACTGAGCACCCAGCACCCCGAGTACTGAGCACCCAGCACCCCGATTACTGAGCACCCAGCACCCTGAGCACTGAGCACCCTGAGGACTGAGCACCCAGCACCCTGAGCACTGAGCACCCAGCACCCTGAGTACTGAGCACCCTGAGTACTGAGCACCGATCACCTTAGCACTGAGCACCCAGCACCCTGAGTACTGAGCACCCTGAGTACTGAGCACCCAGCACCCCGAGCACTGAGCACCCAGCACCCTGAGCACTGAGCACCCTGAGGACTGAGCACCCAGCACCCTGAGCACTGAGCACCCAGCACCCTGAGTACTGAGCACCCTGAGTACTGAGCACCGATCACCTTAGCACTGAGCACCCAGCACCCTGAGTACTGAGTACCCAGGACCCCGAGCACTGATCACCCAGCACCCTGAGCACTGAGCACCCAGCACCCTGAGCACTGAGTACCCAGCACCCTGAGCACTGAGCACCCAGCACCCTGAGTACTGATCACCGAGCACCCCGAGCACTGAGCACACAGCACCCTGAGTACTGAGCACCCAGCACCATGAGTACTGAGCACCCAGCACCCTGAGTACTGAGCACCCAGCACCCTGAGCACTGAGCACAAAGCACGCTGAGTACTGAGCACTGAGCACCCTGAGTACTGAGCACCGAGGACCCTGAGCACTGAGCACCCAGCACGCTGAGTACTGAGCACTGAGCACCCTGAGTACTGAGCACCTAGCACCCTGAGTACTGAGCACCCAGCACCCTGAGCACTGAGTAGCCAGCACCCTCAGCACTGAGCACCGAGAACCCCGAGCACTGAGCACCCAGCACCCTGAGCACTGAGCACCCAGCACCCCGAGTACTGAGCACCCAGCACCCCGAGTACTGAGCACCGAGCACCCCGAGCACTGAGCACCCAGCACCCTGAGTACTGAGCACCCAGCACCCTTAGTACTGAGCACCCCGAGACCTGAGCACACAGCACCCCGAGCACTGAGCACCCAGCACCCTGAGTACAGAGAACACATCACCCTGAGTACTGAGCACCCAGCAACCTGAGTACTGAGCCCCCAGCACCCTGAGTACTGAGCACCCAGCACCCTGAGCACTGAGCACCCAGCACCCCGAGAATGAGCACCCAGCACCCTGAGTACTGAGAACTGAGCACCCTGAGTACTGAGCACCCAGCACCCTGAGTACTGAGCCCCCAGCACCCTGAGTACTGAGCACCCAGCACCCCGAGCACTGAGCACCCAGCACCCCGAGAATGAGCACCCAGCACCCTGAGTACTGAGCACCCAGCACCCTGAGTTCTGAGCACCGAGCGCCCCGAGCACTGTGCACCCAGCACCCTGAGTACTGAGCACCCAGCACCCTGAGCACTGAGCACCCAGCACCCTGAGCACTGAGCACCCAGCACCCTGAGTACTGCGCACCCAGCACCCTGAGCACTGAGCACCCAATCACCCTGAGTACTGAGCACTGAGCACCCAGCACCCCGAGCACTGAGCACCCAGCACCCTGTGTACTGAGCACTGAGCACCCTGAGTACTAAGCACCCAGCACCCTGAGTACTGAGCACCCAGCACCCTGAGCACTGAGCACAAAGCACGCTGAGTACTGAGCACTGAGCACCCTGAGTACTGAGCACCGAGGACCCTGAGCACTGAGCACCCAGCACGCTGAGTACTGAGCACTGAGCACCCTGAGTACTGAGCACCTAGCACCCTGAGTACTGAGCACCCAGCACCCTGAGCACTGAGTAGCCAGCACCCTCAGCACTGAGCACCCAGCACCCCGAGCACTGAGCACCCAGCACCCTGAGCACTGAGCACCCAGCACCCCGAGTACTGAGCACCCAGCACCCCGAGTACTGAGCACCGAGCACCCCGAGCACTGAGCACCCAGCACCCTGAGTACTGAGCACCCAGCACCCTGAGTACTGAGCACACCGAGAACTGAGCACACAGCACCCCGAGCACTGAGCACCCAGCACCCTGAGTACTGAGAACACATCACCATGAGTACTGAGCACCCAGCAACCTGAGTACTGAGCCCCCAGCACCCTGAGTACTGAGCACCCAGCACCCCGAGCACTGAGCACCCTGCACCCCGAGAATGAGCACCCAGCACCCTGAGTACTGAGAACCGAGCACCCTGAGTACTGAGCACCCAGCACCCTGAGTACTGAGCCAACAGCACCCTGAGTACTGAGCACACAGCACCCCGAGCACTGAGCACCCAGCACCCCGAGAATGAGCACCCATCACCCTGAGTACTGAGCACCCAGCACCCTGAGTTCTGAGCACCGAGCTCCCCGAGCACTGGGCACCCAGCACCCTGAGCACTGAGCACCCAGCCCCCTGAGCACTGAGCACCCAGCACCCTGAGTACTGAGCACCCAGCACGCTGAGTACTGAGCACCCAGCACCCTGAGCACTGAGCAACCAATCACCCTGAGTACTGAGCACTGAGCACCCAGCACCCCGAGCACTGAGCACCCAGCACCCTGTGTACTGAGCACTGAGCACCCTGAGTACTAAGCACCCAGCACCCTGAGTACTGAGCACCCAGGACCCTGAGCACTGAGCACCGAGCACCCCGAGCACTGAGCACCCAGCACCCTGAGCACTCAGCACCCATCACCCCGATCACTGAGCACCCAGCACCCTGAGCACTGAGCACCCAGCACCCTGAGCACGGAGCACCCAGCACCCAGAGCACTGAGCACCCAGCACCCTGAGCACTGAGCACAGAGCGCCCTGAGTACTGAGCACCCAGCACCCTGAGTACTGAGCACCCAGACCCCGAGCACTGAGCACCCAGCACCACTAGCACTGTGCCCCCAGCACCCTGAGTACTGAGAACCCAGCACCCTGAGTACTGAGCACCGAGCACCCTGAGTACTGAGCACCCAGCACGCTGAGCACTGAGCACCCAGCACCCCGAGTACTGAGCACCCAGCACCCTGAGTACGGAGCACCCAGCACCCCGAGCACTGTGCACCCAGCACCCTGAGCACTGAGCACCCAGCACCCTTAGTACTGAGCATCAAGCACGCTGAGCACTGAGCACCCAGCACCCTGAGTACTGAGCACCCAGCACCCTGAGCACTGAGCACCCAGCACCCTGAGCACTGAGCACTCAGCACCCTGAGTACTGAGCACCGAGCACCCCGAGCACTGAGCACCAGGTACCCGAGCACTGAGCACCCAGCACCCTGAGTACTGAGCACCAAGCACCCTGAGTACTGAGCACTGAGCACTGAGCACCCTGAGCACTGAGCACCCAGCACCCTGAGCACTGAGCACCCAGCATCCTGAGCACTGAGTACTGAGCACCCTTCACCCTGAGTAATGAGCACTGAGCACCCTGAACACTGAGCACCCAACACCCCGAGCACTGAGCACCCAGCACCCTGAGTACTGAGCACACAGCACCCTGAGTACTGAGCACTCAGCACCCTGAGTACTGAGCACCCAGCACCCTGAGCACTGAGCACCCTGAGGACTGAGCACCCAGCACCCTGAGTACTGAGCACCCAGCACCCTGAGTACTGAGCACCCAGCACCCTGAGTACTGAGCACCGATCACCCTGAGCACTGAGCACCCAGCATCCCGAGCACTGAGCACCCAGCACCCTGAGTACTGAGCACCCTGAGTACTGAGCACCCAGCACCCCGAGCACTGAGCACCCAGCACCCTGAGCACTGAGCACCCTGAGGACTGAGCACCCAGCACCCTGAGCACTGAGCACCCAGCACCCTGAGTACTGAGCACCCTGAGTACTGAGCACCGATCACCTTAGCACTGAGCACCCAGCACCCTGAGTACTGAGTACCCAGGACCCCGAGCACTGATCACCCAGCACCCTGAGCACTGAGCACCCAGCACCCTGAGCACTGAGTACCCAGCACCCTGAGCACTGAGCACCCAGCACCCTGAGTACTGATCACCGAGCACCCCGAGCACTGAGCACACAGCACCCTGAGTACTGAGCACCCAGCACCATGAGTACTGAGCACCCAGCACCCTGAGTACTGAGCACCCAGCACCCTGAGCACTGAGCACAAAGCACGCTGAGTACTGAGCACTGAGCACCCTGAGTACTGAGCACCGAGGACCCTGAGCACTGAGCACCCAGCACGCTGAGTACTGAGCACTGAGCACCCTGAGTACTGAGCACCTAGCACCCTGAGTACTGAGCACCCAGCACCCTGAGCACTGAGTAGCCAGCACCCTCAGCACTGAGCACCGAGCACCCCGAGCACTGAGCACCCAGCACCCTGAGCACTGAGCACCCAGCACCCCGAGTACTGAGCACCCAGCACCCCGAGTACTGAGCACCGAGCACCCCGAGCACTGAGCACCCAGCACCCTGAGTACTGAGCACACAGCACCCTTAGTACTGAGCACCCCGAGAACTGAGCACACAGCACCCCGAGCACTGAGCACCCAGCAACCTGAGTACTGAGCCCCCAGCACCCTGAGTACTGAGCACCCAGCACCCTGAGCACTGAGCACCCAGCACCCCGAGAATGAGCACCCAGCACCCTGAGTACTGAGAACCGAGCACCCTGAGTACTGAGCACCCAGCACCCTGAGTACTGAGCCCCCAGCACCCTGAGTACTGAGCCCCCAGCACCCTGAGTACTGAGCACCCAGCACCCCGAGCACTGAGCACCCAGCACCCCGAGAATGAGCACCCAGCACCCTGAGTACTGAGCACCCAGCACCCTGAGTTCTGAGCACCGAGCGCCCCGAGCACTGTGCACCCAGCACCCTGAGTACTGAGCACCCAGCACCCTGAGCACTGAGCACCCAGCACCCTGAGCACTGAGCACCCAGCACCCTGAGTACTGCGCACCCAGCACCCTGAGCACTGAGCACCCAATCACCCTGAGTACTGAGCACTGAGCACCCAGCACCCCGAGCACTGAGCACCCAGCACCCTGTGTACTGAGCACTGAGCACCCTGAGTACTAAGCACCCAGCACCCTGAGTACTGAGCACCCAGCACCCTGAGCACTGAGCACAAAGCACGCTGAGTACTGAGCACTGAGCACCCTGAGTACTGAGCACCGAGGACCCTGAGCACTGAGCACCCAGCACGCTGAGTACTGAGCACTGAGCACCCTGAGTACTGAGCACCTAGCACCCTGAGTACTGAGCACCCAGCACCCTGAGCACTGAGTAGCCAGCACCCTCAGCACTGAGCACCCAGCACCCCGAGCACTGAGCACCCAGCACCCTGAGCACTGAGCACCCAGCACCCCGAGTACTGAGCACCCAGCACCCCGAGTACTGAGCACCGAGCACCCCGAGCACTGAGCACCCAGCACCCTGAGTACTGAGCACCCAGCACCCTGAGTACTGAGCACCCCGAGAACTGAGCACACAGCACCCCGAGCACTGAGCACCCAGCACCCTGAGTACTGAGAACACATCACCCTGAGTACTGAGCACCCAGCAACCTGAGTACTGAGCCCCCAGCACCCTGAGTACTGAGCACCCAGCACCCCGAGCACTGAGCACCCTGCACCCCGAGAATGAGCACCCAGCACCCTGAGTACTGAGAACCGAGCACCCTGAGTACTGAGCACCCAGCACCCTGAGTACTGAGCCAACAGCACCCTGAGTACTGAGCACACAGCACCCCGAGCACTGAGCACCCAGCACCCCGAGAATGAGCACCCATCACCCTGAGTACTGAGCACCCAGCACCCTGAGTTCTGAGCACCGAGCTCCCCGAGCACTGGGCACCCAGCACCCTGAGCACTGAGCACCCAGCCCCCTGAGCACTGAGCACCCAGCACCCTGAGTACTGAGCACCCAGCACGCTGAGTACTGAGCACCCAGCACCCTGAGCACTGAGCAACCAATCACCCTGAGTACTGAGCACTGAGCACCCAGCACCCCGAGCACTGAGCACCCAGCACCCTGTGTACTGAGCACTGAGCACCCTGAGTACTAAGCACCCAGCACCCTGAGTACTGAGCACCCAGGACCCTGAGCACTGAGCACCGAGCACCCCGAGCACTGAGCACCCAGCACCCTGAGCACTCAGCACCCATCACCCCGATCACTGAGCACCCAGCACCCTGAGCACTGAGCACCCAGCACCCTGAGCACGGAGCACCCAGCACCCAGAGCACTGAGCACCCAGCACCCTGAGCACTGAGCACAGAGCGCCCTGAGTACTGAGCACCCAGCACCCTGAGTACTGAGCACCCAGACCCCGAGCACTGAGCACCCAGCACCACTAGCACTGTGCCCCCAGCACCCTGAGTACTGAGAACCCAGCACCCTGAGTACTGAGCACCGAGCACCCTGAGTACTGAGCACCCAGCACGCTGAGCACTGAGCACCCAGCACCCCGAGTACTGAGCACCCAGCACCCTGAGTACGGAGCACCCAGCACCCCGAGCACTGTGCACCCAGCACCCTGAGCACTGAGCACCCAGCACCCTTAGTACTGAGCATCAAGCACGCTGAGCACTGAGCACCCAGCACCCTGAGTACTGAGCACCCAGCACCCTGAGCACTGAGCACCCAGCACCCTGAGCACTGAGCACTCAGCACCCTGAGTACTGAGCACCGAGCACCCCGAGCACTGAGCACCAGGTACCCGAGCACTGAGCACCCAGCACCCTGAGTACTGAGCACCAAGCACCCTGAGTACTGAGCACTGAGCACTGAGCACCCTGAGCACTGAGCACCCAGCACCCTGAGCACTGAGCACCCAGCATCCTGAGCACTGAGTACTGAGCACCCAGCACCCTGAGTAATGAGCACTGAGCACCCTGAACACTGAGCACCCAACACCCCGAGCACTGAGCACCCAGCACCCTGAGTACTGAGCACACAGCACCCTGAGTACTGAGCACTCAGCACCCTGAGTACTGAGCACCCAGCACCCTGAGCACTGAGCACCCTGAGGACTGAGCACCCAGCACCCTGAGTACTGAGCACCCAGCACCCTGAGTACTGAGCACCCAGCACCCTGAGTACTGAGCACCGATCACCCTGAGCACTGAGCACCCAGCATCCCGAGCACTGAGCACCCAGCACCCTGAGTACTGAGCACCCTGAGTACTGAGCACCCAGCACCCCGAGCACTGAGCACCCAGCACCCTGAGCACTGAGCACCCTGAGGACTGAGCACCCAGCACCCTGAGCACTGAGCACCCAGCACCCTGAGTACTGAGCACCCTGAGTACTGAGCACCGATCACCTTAGCACTGAGCACCCAGCACCCTGAGTACTGAGTACCCAGGACCCCGAGCACTGATCACCCAGCACCCTGAGCACTGAGCACCCAGCACCCTGAGCACTGAGTACCCAGCACCCTGAGCACTGAGCACCCAGCACCCTGAGTACTGATCACCGAGCACCCCGAGCACTGAGCACACAGCACCCTGAGTACTGAGCACCCAGCACCATGAGTACTGAGCACCCAGCACCCTGAGTACTGAGCACCCAGCACCCTGAGCACTGAGCACAAAGCACGCTGAGTACTGAGCACTGAGCACCCTGAGTACTGAGCACCGAGGACCCTGAGCACTGAGCACCCAGCACGCTGAGTACTGAGCACTGAGCACCCTGAGTACTGAGCACCTAGCACCCTGAGTACTGAGCACCCAGCACCCTGAGCACTGAGTAGCCAGCACCCTCAGCACTGAGCACCGAGCACCCCGAGCACTGAGCACCCAGCACCCTGAGCACTGAGCACCCAGCACCCCGAGTACTGAGCACCCAGCACCCCGAGTACTGAGCACCGAGCACCCCGAGCACTGAGCACCCAGCACCCTGAGTACTGAGCACCCAGCACCCTTAGTACTGAGCACCCCGAGAACTGAGCACACAGCACCCCGAGCACTGAGCACCCAGCAACCTGAGTACTGAGCCCCCAGCACCCTGAGTACTGAGCACCCAGCACCCTGAGCACTGAGCACCCAGCACCCCGAGAATGAGCACCCAGCACCCTGAGTACTGAGAACCGAGCACCCTGAGTACTGAGCACCCAGCACCCTGAGTACTGAGCCCCCAGCACCCTGAGTACTGAGCACCCAGCACCCCGAGCACTGAGCACACAGCACCCCGAGAATGAGCACCCAGCACCCTGAGTACTGAGCCCCCAGCACCCTGAGTTCTGTGCACCGAGCGCCCCGAGCACTGGGCACCCAGCACCCTGAGTACTGAGCACCCAGCACCCTGAGCACTGAGCACCCAGCACCCTGAGTACTGCGCACCCAGCACCCTGAGCACTGAGCACCCAATCACCCTGAGTACTGAGAACTGAGCACCCAGCACCCCGAGCACTGAGCACCCAGCACCCTGTGTACTGAGCACTGAGCACCCTGAGTACTAAGCACCCAGCACCCTGAGTACTGAGCACCCAGCACCCTGAGTACTGAGCACCCAGCACCCTGAGCACTGAGCACCCAATCACCCTGAGTACTGAGAACTGAGCACCCAGCACCCCGAGCACTGAGCACCCAGCACCCTGTGTACTGAGCACTGAGCACCCTGAGTACTAAGCACCCAGCACCCTGAGTACTGAGCACCCAGGACCCTGAGCACTGAGCACCGAGCACCCCGAGCACTGAGCACCCAGCACCCTGAGCACTCAGCACCCATCACCCCAATCACTGAGCACCCAGCACCCTGAGCACTGAGCACCCAGCACCCTGAGCACGGAGCACCCAGCACCCAGAGCACTGAGCACCCAGCACCCTGAGCACTGAGCACAGAGGACCCTGAGTACTGAGCACCCAGCACCCTGAGTACTGAGCACCCAGACCCCGAGCACTGAGCACCCAGCACCCCTAGCACTGTGCACCCAGCACCCTGAGTACTGAGAACCCAGCACCCTGAGTACTGAGCACCGAGCACCCTGAGTACTGAGCACCTAGCACGCTGAGCACTGAGCACCCAGCACCCTGAGTACTGAGCACCCAGCACCCTGAGCACTGAGCACCCAGCACCCTGAGCACTGAGCACTCAGCACCCTGAGTACTGAGCACCGAGCACCCCGAGCACTGAGCACCAGGTACCCCGAGCACTGAGCACCCAGCACACTGAGTACTGAGCACCAAGCACCCTGAGTACTGAGCACTGAGCACTGAGCACCCTGAGCACTGAGCACCCAGCACCCTGAGCACTGAGCACCCAGCATCCTGAGCACTGAGTACTGAGCACCCAGCACCCTGAGTAATGAGCACTGAGCACCCTGAACACTGAGCACCCAACACCCCGAGCACTGAGCACCCAGCACCCTGAGTACTGAGCACCCAGCACCCAGAGTACTGAGCACTCAGCACCCTGAGTACTGAGCACCCAGCACCCTGAGCACTGAGCACCCTGAGGACTGAGCACCCAGCACCCTGAGTACTGAGCACCCAGCACCACGAGTACTGAGCACCCAGCACCCTGAGTACTGAGCACCCAGCACCCTGAGCACTGAGCACAAAGCACGCTGAGTACTGAGCACTGAGCACCCTGAGTACTGAGCACCGAGGACCCTGAGCACTGAGCACCCAGCACGCTGAGTACTGAGCACTGAGCACCCTGAGTACTGAGCACCTAGCACCCTGAGTACTGAGCACCCAGCACCCTGAGCACTGAGTAGCCAGCACCCTCAGCACTGAGCACCGAGCACCCCGAGCACTGAGCACCCAGCACCCTGAGCACTGAGCACCCAGCACCCCGAGTACTGAGCACCCAGCACCCCGAGTACTGAGCACCCAGCACCCTGAGCACTGAGCACCCTGAGGACTGAGCACCCAGCACCCTGAGCACTGAGCACCCAGCACCCTGAGTACTGAGCACCCTGAGTACTGAGCACCGATCACCTTAGCACTGAGCACCCAGCACCCTGAGGACTGAGCACCCTGAGTACTGAGCACCCAGCACCCCGAGCACTGAGCACCCAGCACCCTGAGCACTGAGCACCCTGAGGACTGAGCACCCAGCACCCTGAGCACTGAGCACCCAGCACCCTGAGTACTGAGCACCCTGAGTACTGAGCACCGATCACCTTAGCACTGAGCACCCAGCACCCTGAGTACTGAGTACCCAGGACCCCGAGCACTGATCACCCAGCACCCTGAGCACTGAGCACCCAGCACCCTGAGCACTGAGTACCCAGCACCCTGAGCACTGAGCACCCAGCACCCTGAGTACTGATCACCGAGCACCCCGAGCACTGAGCACACAGCACCCTGAGTACTGAGCACCCAGCACCATGAGTACTGAGCACCCAGCACCCTGAGTACTGAGCACCCAGCACCCTGAGCACTGAGCACAAAGCACGCTAAGTACTGAGCACTGAGCACCCTGAGTACTGAGCACCGAGGACCCTGAGCACTGAGCACCCAGCACGCTGAGTACTGAGCACTGAGCACCCTGAGTACTGAGCACCTAGCACCCTGAGTACTGAGCACCCAGCACCCTGAGCACTGAGTAGCCAGCACCCTCAGCACTGAGCACCGAGCACCCCGAGCACTGAGCACCCAGCACCCTGAGCACTGAGCACCCAGTACCCCGAGTACTGAGCACCCAGCACCCCGAGTACTGAGCACCGAGCACCCCGAGCACTGAGCACCCAGCACCCTGAGTACTGAGCACCCAGCAACCTTAGTACTGAGCACCCCGAGAACTGAGCACACAGCACCCCGAGCACTGAGCACCCAGCACCCTGAGTACTGAGAACACATCACCCTGAGTACTGAGCACCCAGCAACCTGAGTACTGAGCCCCCAGCACCCTGAGTACTGAGCACCCAGCACCCTGAGCACTGAGCACCCAGCACCCCGAGAATGAGCACCCAGCACCCTGAGTACTGAGAACCGAGCACCCTGAGTACTGAGCACCCAGCACCCTGAGTACTGAGCCCCCAGCACCCTGACTACTGAGCACCCAGCACCCCGAGCACTGAGCACCCAGCACCCCGAGAATGAGCACCCAGCACCCTGAGTACTGAGCACCCAGCACCCTGAGTTCTGAGCACCGAGCGCCCCGAGCACTGGGCACCCAGCACCCTGAGTACTGAGCACCCAGCACCCTGAGCACTGAGCACCCAGCACCCTGAGTACTGCGCACCCAGCACCCTGAGCACTGAGCACCCAATCACCCTGAGTACTGAGCACTGAGCACCCAGCACCCCGAGCACTGAGCACCCAGCACCCTGTGTACTGAGCACTGAGCACCCTGAGTACTAAGCACCCAGCACCCTGAGTACTGAGCACCCAGCACCCTGAGTACTGAGCACCCAGCACCCTGAGCACTGAGCACCCAATCACCCTGAGTACTGAGCACTGAGCACCCAGCACCCCGAGCACTGAGCACCCAGCACCCTGTGTACTGAGCACTGAGCACCCTGAGTACTAAGCACCCAGCACCCTGCGTACTGAGCACCCAGGACCCTGAGCACTGAGCACCGAGCACCCCGAGCACTGAGCACCCAGCACCCTGAGCACTCAGCACCCATCACCCCGATCACTGAGCACCCAGCACCCTGAGCACTGAGCACCCAGCACCCTGAGCACGGAGCACCCAGCACCCAGAGCACTGAGCACCCAGCACCCTGAGCACTGAGCACAGAGCACCCTGAGTACTGAGCACCCAGCACCCTGAGTACTGAGCACCCAGACCCCGAGCACTGAGCACCCAGCACCCCTAGCACTGTGCACCCAGCACCCTGAGTACTGAGAACCCAGCACCCTGAGTACTGAGCACCGAGCACCCTGAGTACTGAGCACCCAGCACGCTGAGCACTGAGCACTCAGCACCCCGAGTACTGAGCACCCAGCACCCTGAGTACGGAGCACCCAGCACCCCGAGCACTGAGCACCCAGCACCCTGAGCACTGAGCACCCAGCACCCTTAGTACTGAGCATCAAGCACGCTGAGCACTGAGCACCCAGCACCCTGAGTACTGAGCACCCAGCACCCTGAGCACTGAGCACCCAGCACCCTGAGCACTGAGCACTCAGCACCCTGAGTACTGAGCACCGAGCACCCCGAGCACTGAGCACCAGGTACCCCGAGCACTGAGCACCCAGCACACTGAGTACTGAGCACCAAGCACCCTGAGTACTGAGCACTGAGCACTGAGCACCCTGAGCACTGAGCACCCAGCACCCTGAGCACTGAGCACCCAGCATCCTGAGCACTGAGTACTGAGCACCCAGCACCCTGAGTAATGAGCACTGAGCACCCTGAACACTGAGCACCCAACACCCCGAGCACTGAGCACCCAGCATCCTGAGTACTGAGCACCCAGCACCCAGAGTACTGAGCACTCAGCACCCTGAGTACTGAGCACCCAGCACCCTGAGCACTGAGCACCCTGAGGACTGAGCACCCAGCACCCTGAGTACTGAGCACCCAGCACCCCGAGTACTGAGCACCCAGCACCCTGAGTACTGAGCACCGATCACCCTGAGCACTGAGCACCCAGCATCCCGAGCACTGAGCACCCAGCACCCTGAGTACTGAGCACCCTGAGTACTGAGCACCCAGCACCCCGAGCACTGAGCACCCAGCACCCTGAGCACTGAGCACCCTGAGCACTGAGCACCCAGCACCCTGAGCACTGAGCACCCTGAGGACTGAGCACCCAGCACCCTGAGCACTGAGCACCCAGCACCCTGACTACTGAGCACCCTGAGTACTGAGCACCGATCACCTTAGCACTGAGCACCCAGCACCCTGAGTACTGAGCACCCAGCACCCTGAGCACTAAGCACCCAGCACCCTGAGCACTGAGCACCCAGCACGATGAGTACTGAGCACCCAGCACCCTGAGTACTGAGTACCCAGCACCCTGAGCACTGAGCACCCAGCACCCTGAGTACTGAGCACGGAGCACCCTGAGTACTGAGCACCCAGCACCCTGAGTACTGAGCACACAGCACCCTGAGCACTGAGAACCCAGCACCCTGAGTACTGAGCACCCAGCACCCTGAGTACTGAGCACCCAGCACCCTGAGTACTGAGCACCCAGCACCCTGAGTACTGAGCACCGAGCACCCTGAGCACTGAGCAACCAGCACTCTGAGTATTGAGCACTGAGCACACTGAGAACTGAGTACCGAACACCCTGAGTACTGAGCATCCAGCACCCCAAGCACTGAGTACCCAGGACCCCGAGCACTGATCACCCAGCACCCTGAGCACTGAGCACCCAGCACCCTGAGCACTGAGCACCCAGCACCATGAGCACTGAGGACCCAGCACCCTGAGCACTGAGCACCCAGCACCCTGATTACTGATCACCGAGCACCCCGAGCACCGAGCACACAGCACCCTGAGTACTGAGCACCCAGCACCATGAGTACTGAGCACCCAGCACCCTGAGTACTGAGCACCCAGCACCCTGAGTACTGAGCACCCAGCACCCCGAGCACTGAGCACTGAGCACCCTGAGTACTGAGCACCGAGGACCCTGAGCACTGAGCACCCAGCACGCTGAGTACTGAGCACTGAGCACCCTGAGTACTGAGCACCTAGCACCCTGAGTACTGAGCACCCAGCACCCCGAGTACTGAGCACCCAGCACCCTGAGCACTGAGCACCCTGAGGACTGAGCACCCAGCACCCTGAGCACTGAGCACCCAGCACCCTGAGTACTGAGCACCCTGAGTACTGAGCACCGATCACCTTAGCACTGAGCACCCAGCACCCTGAGTACTGAGCACCCTGAGTACTGAGCACCCAGCACCCCGAGTACTGAGCACCCAGCACCCTGAGCACTGAGCACCCTGAGGACTGAGCACCCAGCACCCTGAGCACTGAGCACCCAGCACCCTGAGTACTGAGCACCCTGAGTACTGAGCACCGATCACCTTAGCACTGAGCACCCAGCACCCTGAGTACTGAGCACCCCGAGTACTGAGCACCCAGCACCCCGAGTACTGAGCACCCAGCACCCTGAGCACTGAGCACCCTGAGGACTGAGCACCCAGCACCCTGAGCACTGAGCACCCAGCACCCTGAGTACTGAGCACCCTGAGTACTGAGCACCGATCACCTTAGCACTGAGCACCCAGCACCCTGAGTACTGAGCACCCTGAGTACTGAGCACCCAGCACCCCGAGCACTGAGCACCCAGCACCCTGAGCACTGAGCACCCTGAGGACTGAGCACCCAGCACCCTGAGCACTGAGCACCCAGCACCCTGAGTACTGAGCACCCTGAGTACTGAGCACCGATCACCTTAGCACTGAGCACCCAGCACCCTGAGTACTGAGTACCCAGGACCCCGAGCACTGATCACCCAGCACCCTGAGCACTGAGCACCCAGCACCCTGAGCACTGAGTACCCAGCACCCTGAGCACTGAGCACCCAGCACCCTGAGTACTGATCACCGAGCACCCTGAGCACTGAGCACACAGCACCCTGAGTACTGAGCACCCAGCACCATGAGTACTGAGCACCCAGCAACCTGAGTACTGAGCACCCAGCACCCTGAGCACTGAGCACAAAGCACGCTGAGTACTGAGCACTGAGCACCCTGAGTACTGAGCACCGAGGACCCTGAGCACTGAGCACCCAGCACGCTGAGTACTGAGCACTGAGCACCCTGAGTACTGAGCACCTAGCACCCTGAGTACTGAGCACCCAGCACCCTGAGCACTGAGTAGCCAGCACCCTCAGCACTGAGCACCGAGCACCCCGAGCACTGAGCACCCAGCACCCTGAGCACTGAGCAACCAGCACCCCGAGTACTGAGCACCCAGCACCCCGAGTACTGAGCACCGAGCACCCCGAGCACTGAGGACCCAGCACCCTGAGTACTGAGCACCCAGCACCCTTAGTACTGAGCACCCCGAGAACTGAGCACACAGCACCCCGAGCACTGAGCACCCAGCACCCTGAGTACTGAGAACACATCACCCTGAGTACTGAGCACCCAGCAACCTGAGTACTGAGCCCCCAGCACCCTGAGTACTGAGCACCCAGCACCCTGAGCACTGAGCACCCAGCACCCCGAGAATGAGCACCCAGCACCCTGAGTACTGAGAACCGAGCACCCTGAGTACTGAGCACCCAGCACCCTGAGTACTGAGCCCCCAGCACCCTGAGTACTGAGCACCCAGCACCCCGAGCACTGAGCACCCAGCACCCCGAGAATGAGCACCCAGCACCCTGAGTACTGAGCACCCAGCACCCTGAGTTCTGAGCTCCGAGCGCCCCGAGCACTGGGCACCCAGCACCCTGAGTACTGAGCACCCAGCACCCTGAGCACTGAGCACCCAGCACCCTGAGTACTGCGCACCCAGCACCCTGAGCACTGAGCACCCAATCACCCTGAGTACTGAGCACTGAGCACCCAGCACACCGAGCACTGAGCACCCAGCACCCTGTGTACTGAGCACTGAGCACCCTGAGTACTAAGCACCCAGCACCCTGAGTACTGAGCACCCAGCACCCTGAGTACTGAGCACCCAGCACCCTGAGCACTGAGCACCCAATCACCCTGAGTACTGAGCACTGAGCACCCAGCACCCCGAGCACTGAGCACCCAGCACCCTGTGTACTGAGCACTGAGCACCCTGAGTACTATGCACCCAGCACCCTGAGTACTGAGCACCCAGGACCCTGAGCACTGAGCACCGAGCACCCCGAGCACTGAGCACCCAGCACCCTGAGCACTCAGCACCCATCACTCCGATCACTGAGCACCCAGCACCCTGAGCACTGAGCACCCAGCACCCTGAGCACGGAGCACCCAGCACCCAGAGCACTGAGCACCCAGCACCCTGAGCACTGAGCACAGAGCACCCTGAGTACTGAGCACCCAGCACCCTGAGTACTGAGCACCCAGACCCCGAGCACTGAGCACCCAGCACCCCTAGCACTGTGCACCCAGCACCCTGAGTACTGAGAACCCAGCACCCTGAGTACTGAGCACCGAGCACCCTGAGTATTGAGCACCCAGCACGCTGAGCACTGAGCACTCAGCACCCCGAGTACTGAGCACCCAGCACCCTGAGTACGGAGCACCCAGCACCCCGAGCACTGAGCACCCAGCACCCTGAGCACTGAGCACCCAGCACCCTTAGTACTGAGCATCAAGCACGCTGAGCACTGAGCACCCAGCACCCTGAGTACAGAGCACCCAGCACCCTGAGCACTGAGCACCCAGCACCCTGAGCACTGAGCACTCAGCACCCTGAGTACTGAGCACCGAGCACCCCGAGCACTGAGCACCAGGTACCCCGAGCACTGAGCACCCAGCACACTGAGTACTGAGCACCAAGCACCCTGAGTACTGAGCACTGAGCACTGAGCACCCTGAGCACTGAGCACCCAGCACCCTGAGCACTGAGCACCCAGCATCCTGAGCACTGAGTACTGAGCACCCAGCACCCTGAGTAATGAGCACTGAGCACCCTGAACACTGAGCACCCAACACCCCGAGCACTGAGCACCCAGCACCCTGAGTACTGAGCACCCAGCACCCAGAGTACTGAGCACTCAGCACCCTGAGTACTGAGCACCGAGCACCCTGAGCACTGAGCACCCTGAGGACTGAGCACCCAGCACCCAGAGTACTGAGCACTCAGCACCCTGAGTACTGAGCACCGAGCACCCTGAGCACTGAGCACCCTGAGGACTGAGCACCCAGCACCCTGAGTACTGAGCACCCAGCACCCTGAGCACGGAGCACCCAGCACCCAGAGCACTGAGCACAGAGCACCCTGAGTACTGAGCACCCAGCACCCTGAGCACTGAGCACCCTGAGGACTGAGCACCCAGCACCCTGAGCACTGAGCACCCAGCACCCTGAGTACTGAGCACCCTGAGTACTGAGCACCGATCACCTTAGCACTGAGCACCCAGCACCCTGAGTACTGAGCACCCCGAGTACTGAGCACCCAGCACCCCGAGTACTGAGCACCCAGCACCCTGAGCACTGAGCACCCTGAGGACTGAGCACCCAGCACCCTGAGCACTGAGCACCCAGCACCCTGAGTACTGAGCACCCTGAGTACTGAGCACCGATCACCTTAGCACTGAGCACCCAGCACCCTGAGTACTGAGCACCCTGAGTACTGAGCACCCAGCACCCCGAGCACTGAGCACCCAGCACCCTGAGCACTGAGCACCCTGAGGACTGAGCACCCAGCACCCTGAGCACTGAGCACCCAGCACCCTGAGTACTGAGCACCCTGAGTACTGAGCACCGATCACCTTAGCACTGAGCACCCAGCACCCTGAGTACTGAGTACCCAGGACCCCGAGCACTGATCACCCAGCACCCTGAGGACTGAGCACCCAGCACCCTGAGCACTGAGTACCCAGCACCCTGAGCACTGAGCACCCAGCACCCTGAGTACTGATCACCGAGCACCCCGAGCACTGAGCACACAGCACCCTGAGTACTGAGCACCCAGCACCATGAGTACTGAGCACCCAGCACCCTGAGTACTGAGCACCCAGCACCCTGAGCACTGAGCACAAAGCACGGTGAGTACTGAGCACTGAGCACCCTGAGTACTGAGCACCGAGGACCCTGAGCACTGAGCACCCAGCACGCTGAGTACTGAGCACTGAGCACCCTGAGTACTGAGCACCTAGGACCCTGAGTACTGAGCACCCAGCACACTGAGCACTGAGTAGCCAGCACCCTCAGCACTGAGTATCGAGCACCCCGAGCACTGAGCACCCAGCACCCTGAGCACTGAGCACCCAGCACCCCGAGTACTGAGCACCCAGCACCCCGAGTACTGAGCACCGAGCACCCCGAGAACTGAGCACACAGCACCCCGAGCACTGAGCACCCAGCACCCTGAGTACTGAGAACACATCACCCTGAGTACTGAGCACCCAGCAACCTGAGTACTGAGCCCCCAGCACCCTGAGTACTGAGCACCCAGCACCCTGAGCACTGAGCACCCAGCACCCCGAGAATGAGCACCCAGCACCCTGAGTACTGAGAACCGAGCACCCTGAGTACTGAGCACCCAGCACCCTGAGTACTGAGCCCCCAGCACCCTGAGTACTGAGCACCCAGCACCCCGAGCACTGAGCACCCAGCACCCCGAGAATGAGCACCCAGCACCCTGAGTACTGAGAACCCAGCACCCTGAGTTCTGAGCAGCGAGCGCCCCGAGCACTGGGCACCCAGCACCCTGAGTACTGAGCACCCAGCACCCTGAGCACTGAGCACCCAGCACCCTGAGTACTGCGCACCCAGCACCCTGAGCACTGAGCACCCAATCACCCTGAGTACTGAGCACTGAGCACCCAGCACCCCGAGCACTGAGCACCCAGCACCCTGTGTACTGAGCACTGAGCACCCTGAGTACTAAGCACCCAGCACCCTGAGTACTGAGCACCCAGCACCCTGAGTACTGAGCACCCAGCACCCTGAGCACTGAGCACCCAATCACCCTGAGTACTGAGCACTGAGCACCCAGCACCCCGAGCACTGAGCACCCAGCACCCTGTGTACTGAGCACTGAGCACCCTGAGTACTAAGCACCCAGCACCCTGAGTACTGAGCACCCAGGACCCTGAGCACTGAGCACCGAGCACCCCGAGCACTGAGCACCCAGCACCCTGAGCACTCAGCACCCATCACCCCGATCACTGAGCACCCAGCACCCTGAGCACTGAGCACCCAGCACCCTGAGCACGGAGCACCCAGCACCCAGAGCACTGAGCACCCAGCACCCTGAGCACTGAGCACAGAGCACCCTGAGTACTGAGCACCCAGCACCCTGAGTACTGAGCACCCAGACCCCGAGCACTGAGCACCCAGCACCCCTAGCACTGTGCACCCAGCACCCTGAGTACTGAGAACCCAGCACCCTGAGTACTGAGCACCGAGCACCCTGAGTACTGAGCACCCAGCACGCTGAGCACTGAGCATTCAGCACCCCGAGTACTGAGCACCCAGCACCCTGAGTACGGAGCACCCAGCACCCCGAGCACTGAGCACCCAGCACCCTGAGCACTGAGCACCCAGCACCCTTAGTACTGAGCATCAAGCACGCTGAGCACTGAGCACCCAGCACCCTGAGTACTGAACACCCAGCACCCTGAGCACTGAGCACCCAGCACCCTGAGCACTGAGCACTCAGCACCCTGAGTACTGACCACCGAGCACCCCGAGCACTGAGCACCAGGTACCCCGAGCACTGAGCACCCAGCACACTGAGTACTGAGCACCAAGCACCCTGAGTACTGAGCACTGAGCACTGAGCACCCTGAGCACTGAGCACCCAGCACCCTGAGCACTGAGCACCCAGCATCCTGAGCACTGAGTACTGAGCACCCAGCACCCTGAGTAATGAGCACTGAGCACCCTGAACACTGAGCACCCAACACCCCGAGCACTGAGCACCCAGCACCCTGAGTACTGAGCACCCAGCACCCAGAGTACTGAGCACTCAGCACCCTGAGTACTGAGCACCGAGCACCCTGAGCACTGAGCACCCTGAGGACTGAGCACCCAGCACCCTGAGTACTGAGCACCCAGCACCCCGAGTACTGAGCACCCAGCACCCTGAGTACTGAGCACCGATCACCCTGAGCACTGAGCACCCAGCATCCCGAGCACTGAGCACCCAGCACCCTGAGTACTGAGCACCCTGAGTACTGAGCACCCAGCACCCCGAGCACTGAGCACCCAGCACCCTGAGCACTGAGCACCCTGAGCACTGAGCACCCAGCACCCTGAGCACTGAGCACCCTGAGGACTGAGCACCCAGCACCCTGTGCACTGAGCACCCAGCACCCTGAGTACTGAGCACCCTGAGTACTGAGCACCGATCACCTTAGCACTGAGCATCCAGCACCCTGAGTACTGAGCACCCAGCACCCTGAGCACTAAACACCCAGCACCCTGAGCACTGAGCACCCAGCACGATGAGTACTGAGCACCCAGCACCCTGAGTACTGAGTACCCAGCACCCTGAGCACTGAGCACCCAGCACCCTGAGTACTGAGCACGGAGCACCCTGAGTACTGAGCACCCAGCACCCTGAGTACTGAGCACACAGCACCCTGAGCACTGAGAACCCAGCACCCTGAGTACTGAGCACCCAGCACCCTGAGTACTGAGCACCCAGCACCCTGAGTACTGAGCACCCAGCACCCTGAGTACTGAGCACCGAGCACCCTGAGCACTGAGCAACCAGCACCCTGAGTATTGAGCACTGAGCACACTGAGAACTGAGTACCGAACACCCTGAGTACTGAGCACCCAGCACCCCAAGCACTGAGTACCCAGGACGCCGAGCACTGATCACCCAGCACCCCGAGCACTGAGCACCCAGCACCCTGAGCACTGAGCACCCAGCACCATGAGCACTGAGTACCCAGCACCCTGAGCACTGAGCACCCAGCACCCTGAGTACTGATCACCGAGCACCCCGAGCACTGAGCACACAGCACCCTGAGTACTGAGCACCCAGCACCATGAGTACTGAGCACCCAGCACCCTGAGTACTGAGCACCCAGCACCCTGAGTACTGAGCACCCAGCACCCCGAGCACTGAGCACTGAGCACCCTGAGTACTGAGCACCGAGGGCCCTGAGCACTGAGCACCCAGCACGCTGAGTACTGAGCACTGAGCACCCTGAGTACTGAGCACCTAGCACCCTGAGTACTGAGCACCCAGCACCCTGAGCACTGAGTAGCCAGCACCCTCAGCACTGAGCACCCAGCACCCCGAGCACTGAGCACCCAGCACCCTGAGCACTGAGCACCCAGCACCCCGAGTACTGAGCACCCAGCACCCCGAGTACTGAGCACCAAGCACCCCGAGCACTGAGCACCCAGGACCCTGAATACTGAGCACCCAGCACCCTGAGTACTGAGAACACATCACCCTGAGTACTGAGCACCCAGCAACCTGAGTACTGAGCCCCCAGCACCCTGAGTACTGAGCACCCAGCACCCCGAGCACTGAGCACCCTGCATTCCGAGAATGAGCACCCAGCACCCTGAGTACTGAGAACCGAGCACCCTGAGTACTGAGCACCCAGCACCCTGAGTACTGAGCAACCAGCACCCTGAGTACTGAGCACACAGCACCCCGAGCACTGAGCACCCAGCACCCCGAGAATGAGCACCCAGCACCCTGAGTACTGAGCACCCAGCACCCTGAGTTCTGAGCACCGAGCTCCCCGAGCACTGGGCACCCAGCACCCTGAGCACTGAGCACCCAGCACCCTGAGCACTGAGCACCCAGCACCCTGAGTACTGAGCACCCAGCACGCTGAGTACTTAGCACCCAGCACCCTGAGCACTGAGCACCCAATCACCCTGAGTACTGAGCACTGAGCACCCAGCACCCCGAGCACTGAGCACCCAGCACCCTGTGTACTGAGCACTGAGCACCCTGAGTACTAAGCACCCAGCACCCTGAGTACTGAGCACCCAGGACCCTGAGCACTGAGCACCGAGCAGAGCGAGCACTGAGCACCCAGCACCCTGAGCACTCAGCACCCATCACCCCGATCACTGCGCACCCAGCACCCTGAGCACTGAGCACCCAGCACCCTGAGCACGGAGCACCCAGCACCCAGAGCACTGAGCACCCAGCACCCTGAGCACTGAGCACAGAGCACCCTGAGTACTGAGCACCCAGCACCCTGAGTACTGAGCACCCAGACCCCGAGCACTGAGCACCCAGCACCCCTAGCACTGTGCACCCAGCACCCTGAGTACTGAGAACCCAGCACCCTGAGTACTGAGCACCGAGCACCCTGAGTACTGAGCACCCAGCACGCTGAGCACTGAGCACCCAGCACCCCGAGTACTGAGCACCCAGCACCCTGAGTACGGAGCACCCAGCACCCCGAGCACTGAGCACCCAGCACCCTGAGCACTGAGCACCCAGCACCCTTAGTACTGAGCACCGAGCACCCCGAGCACTGAGCACCAGGTACCCCGAGCACTGAGCACCCAGCACCCTGAGTACTGAGCACCAAGCACCCTGAGTACTGAGCACTGAGCACTGAGCACCCTGAGCACTGAGCACCCAGCACCCTGAGCACTGAGCACCCAGCACCCAGAGCACTGAGCACCCAGCACCCTGAGCACTGAGCACAGAGCACCCTGAGTACTGAGCACCCAGCACCCTGAGTACTGAGCACCCAGACCCCGAGCACTGAGCACCCAGCACCCCTAGCACTGTGCACCCAGCACCCTGAGTACTGAGAACCCAGCACCCTGAGTACTGAGCACTGAGCACCCTGAGTACTGAGCACCCAGCACGCTGAGCACTGAGCACCCAGCACCCCGAGTACTGAGCACCCAGCACCCTGAGTACGGAGCACCCAGCACCCCGAGCACTGAGCACCCAGCACCCTGAGCACTGAGCACCCAGCACCCTTAGTACTGAGCACCCAGCACCCCGAGCACTGAGCACCCAGCACCCTGAGTACTGAGCACCCAGCACCCTGAGCACTGAGCACCCAGCACCCTGAGCACTGAGCACTCAGCACCCTGAGTACTGAGCACCGAGCACCCCGAGCACTGAGCACCAGGTACCCCGAGCACTGAGCACCCAGCACACTGAGTACTGAGCACCAAGCACCCTGAGTACTGAGCACTGAGCACTGAGCACCCTGAGCACTGAGCACCCAGCACCCTGAGCACTGAGCACCCAGCATCCTGAGCACTGAGTACTGAGCACCCAGCACCCTGAGTAATGAGCACTGAGCACCCTGAACACTGAGCACCCAACACCCCGAGCACTGAGCACCCAGCACCCTGAGTACTGAGCACCCAGCACCCAGAGTACTGAGCACTCAGCACCCTGAGTACTGAGCACCGAGCACCCTGAGCACTGAGCACCCTGAGGACTGAGCACCCAGTACCCTGAGTACTGAGCACCCAGCACCCCGAGTACTGAGCACCCAGCACCCTGAGTACTGAGCACCGATCACCCTGAGCACTGAGCACCCAGCATCCCGAGCACTGAGCACCCAGCACCCTGAGTACTGAGCACCCTGAGTACTGAGCACCCAGCACCCCGAGCACTGAGCACCCAGCACCCTGAGCACTGAGCACCCTGAGCACTGAGCACCCAGCACCCTGAGCACTGAGCACCCTGAGGACTGAGCACCCAGCACCCTGAGCACTGAGCACCCAGCACCCTGAGTACTGAGCACCCTGAGTACTGAGCACCGATCACCTTAGCACTGAGCATCCAGCACCCTGAGTACTGAGCACCCAGCACCCTGAGCACTAAGCACCCAGCACCCTGAGCACTGAGCACCCAGCACGATGAGTACTGAGCACCCAGCACCCTGAGTACTGAGTACCCAGCACCCTGAGCACTGAGCACCCAGCACCCTGAGTACTGAGCACGGAGCACCCTGAGTACTGAGCACCCAGCACCCTGAGTACTGAGCACACAGCACCCTGAGCACTGAGAACCCAGCACCCTGAGTACTGAGCACCCAGCACCCTGAGCACTCAGCACCCATCACCCCGATCACTGCGCACCCAGCACCCTGAGCACTGAGCACCCAGCACCCTGAGCACGGAGCACCCAGCACCCAGAGCACTGAGCACCCAGCACCCTGAGCACTGAGCACAGAGCACCCTGAGTACTGAGCACCCAGCACCCTGAGTACTGAGCACCCAGACCCCGAGCACTGAGCACCCAGCACCCCTAGCACTGTGCACCCAGCACCCTGAGTACTGAGAACCCAGCACCCTGAGTACTGAGCACCGAGCACCCTGAGTACTGAGCACCCAGCACGCTGAGCACTGAGCACCCAGCACCCCGAGTACTGAGCACCCAGCACCCTGAGTACGGAGCACCCAGCACCCCGAGCACTGAGCACCCAGCACCCTGAGCACTGAGCACCCAGCACCCTTAGTACTGAGCACCGAGCACCCCGAGCACTGAGCACCAGGTACCCCGAGCACTGAGCACCCAGCACCCTGAGTACTGAGCACCAAGCACCCTGAGTACTGAGCACTGAGCACTGAGCAACCTGAGCACTGAGCACCCAGCACCCTGAGCACTGAGCACCCAGCATCCTGAGCACTGAGTACTGAGCACCCAGCACCCTGAGTAATGAGCACTGAGCACCCTGAACCCTGAGCACCCAACACCCCGAGCACTGAGCACCCAGCACCCTGAGTACTGAGCACACAGCACCCTGAGTACTGAGCACTCAGCACCCTGAGTACTGAGCACCCAGCACCCTGAGCACTGAGCACCCTGAGGACTGAGCACCCAGCACCCTGAGTACTGAGCACCCAGCACCCTGAGTACTGAGCACCCAGCACCCTGAGTACTGAGCACCGATCACCCTGAGCACTGAGCACCCAGCATCCCGAGCACTGAGCACCCAGCACCCTGAGTACTGAGCACCCTGAGTACTGAGCACCCAGCACCCCGAGCACTGAGCACCCAGCACCCTGAGCACTGAGCACCCTGAGGACTGAGCACCCAGCACCCTGAGCACTGAGCACCCAGCACCCTGAGTACTGAGCACCCTGAGTACTGAGCACCGATCACCTTAGCACTGAGCACACAGCACCCTGAGTACTGAGCACCCAGCACCCTGAGCACTGAGCACCCAGCACCCTGAGCACTGAGCACACAGCACCCTGAGTACTGAGCACCCAGCCCCCTGAGTTCTGAGTACCCAGCACCCTGAGCACTGAGCACCCAGCACCCTGAGTACTGAGCACGGAGCACCCTGAGTACTGAGCACCCAGCACCCTGAGTACTGAGCACCCAGCACCTTGAGCACTGAGAACCCAGCACCCTGAGTACTGAGCACCCAGCACCCTGAGTACTGAGCACCCAGCACCCTGAGTACAGAGCACCCAGCACCCTGAGTACTGAGCACCGAGCACCCCGAGCACTGAGCAACCAGCACCCTGAGTATTGAGCACTGAGCACCCTGAGAACTGAGCACCCAGCACCCTGAGTACTGAGCACCCAGCACCCTGAGTACTGAGCACCCAGCACCTTGAGCACTGAGAACCCAGCACCCTGAGTACTGAGCACCCAGCACCCCAAGCACTGAGTACCCAGGACCCCGAGCACTGATCACCCAGCACCCTGAGCACTGAGCACCCAGCACCCTGAGCACTGAGCACCCAGCACCCTGAGCACTGAGTACCCAGCACCCTGAGTACTGAGCACTGAGCACCCTGAGTACTGAGCACCGAGGACCCTGAGCACTGAGCACCCAGTACGCTGAGTACTGAGCACTGAGCACCCTGAGTACTGAGCAACTAGCACCCTGAGTACTGAGCACCCAGCACCCTGAGCACTGAGTAGCCAGCACCCTCAGCACTGAGCACCCAGCACCCCGAGCACTGAGCACCCAGCACCCTGAGCACTGAGCACCCAGCACCCCGAGTACTGAGCACCCAGCACCCCGAGTACTGAGCACCGAGCACCCCGAGCACTGAGCACCCAGCACCCTGAGTACTGAGCACCCAGCACACTGAGTACTGAGCACCCCGAGAAAAGAGCACACAGCACCCTGAGAACTGAGCACCCAGCACCCTGAGTACTGAGAACACATCACCCTGAGTACTGAGCACCCAGCAACCTGAGTACTGAGCCCCCAGCACCCTGAGTACTGAGCACCCAGCACCCCGAGCACTGAGCACCCAGCACCCTGAGAATGAGCACCCAGCACCCTGAGTACTGAGAACCGAGCACCCGGAGTACTGAGCACCCAGAACCCTGAGTACTGAGCCCCCAGCACCCTGAGTACTGAGCACCCAGCACCCCGAGCACTGAGCACCCAGCACCCCGAGAATGAGCACAAAGCACCCTGAGTACTGAGCACCCAGCACACTGAGTTCTGAGCACCGAGCTCCCCGAGCACTGGGCACCCAGCAACCTGAGCACTGAGCACCCAGCACGCTGAGTACTGAGCACCCAGCACCCTGAGCACTGAGCACCCAATCACCCTGAGTACTGAGCACTGAGCACCCAGCACCCTGAGTACTGAGCACCCAGGACCCTGAGCACTGAGCACCGAGCACCCCGAGCACTGAGCACCCAGCACCCTGAGCACGGAGCACCCATCACCCCGATCACTGAGCACCCAGCACCCTGAGCACTGAGCACCCAGCACCCTGAGCACGGAGCACCCAGCACCCAGAGCACTGAGCACCCAGCACCCTGAGCACTGAGCACAGAGCACCCTGAGTACTGAGCACCCAGCACCCTGAGTACTGAGCACCCAGACCCTGAGCACTGAGCACCCAGCACCCCTAGCACTGTGCACCCAGCACCCTGAGTACTGAGAACCCAGCACCCTGAGTACTGAGCACCCAGCACCCTGAGCACTGAGCACCCTGAGGACTGAGCACCCAGCACCCTGAGTACTGAGCACCCAGCACCCCGAGTACTGAGCACCCAGCACCCTGAGTACTGAGCACCGATCACCCTGAGCACTGAGCACTCAGCATCCCGAGCACTGAGCACCCAGCACCCTGAGTACTGAGCACCCTGAGTACTGAGCACCCAGCACCCCGAGCACTGAGCACCCAGCACCCTGAGCACTGAGCACCCTGAGGACTGAGCACCCAGCACCCTGAGCACTGAGCACCCAGCACCCTGAGCACGGAGCACCCAGCACCCAGAGCACTGAGCACCCAGCAACCTGAGCACTGAGCACAGAGCACCCTGAGTACTGAGCACCCAGCACCCTGAGTACTGAGCACCCAGACCCCGAGCACTGAGCACCCAGCACCCCTAGCACTGTGCACCCAGCACCCTGAGTACTGAGAACCCAGCACCCTCAGTACTGAGCACCGACCACCCTGAGTACTGAGCACCCAGCACGCTGAGCACTGAGCACCCAGCACCCCGAGTACTGAGCACCCAGCACCCTGAGTACGGAGCACCCAGCACCCCGAGCACTGAGCACCCAGCACCCTGAGCACTGAGCACCCAGCACCCTTAGTACTGAGCATCAAGCACGCTGAGCACTGAGCACCCAGCACCCTGAGTACTGAGCACCCAGCACCCTGAGCACTGAGCACCCAGCACCCTCAGCACTGAGCACTCAGCACCCTGAGTACTGAGCACCGAGCACCCCGAGCACTGAGCACCAGGTACCCCGAGCACTGAGCACCCAGCACCCTGAGTACTGAGCACCAAGCACCCTGAGTACTGAGCACTGAGCACTGAGCACCCTGAGCACTGGGCACCCAGCACCCTGAGCACTGAGCACCCAGCATCCTGAGCACTGAGTACTGAGCACCCAGCACCCTGAGTAATGAGCACTGAGCACCCTGAACACTGAGCACCCAACACCCCGAGCACTGAGCACCCAGCACCCTGAGTACTGAGCACCCTGAGTACTGAGCACCCAGCACCCCGAGCACTGAGCACCCAGCACCCTGAGCACTGAGCACCCTGAGGACTGAGCACCCAGCACCCTGAGCACTGAGCACCCAGCACCCTGAGTACTGAGCACCCTGAGTACTGAGCACCGATCACCTTAGCACTGAGCACCCAGCACCCTGAGTACTGAGCACCCAGCACCCTGAGCACTGAGCACCCGGCAACCTGAGCACTGAGCACGCAGCACCCTGAGTACTGAGCACCCAGCACCCTGAGTACTGAGTACCCAGCACCCTGAGCACTGAGCACCCAGCACCCTGAGTACTGAGCACGGAGCACCCTGAGTACTGAGCACCCAGCACCCTGAGTACTGAGCACCGATCACCCTGAGCACTGAGCACCCAGCATCCCGAGCACTGAGCACCCAGCACCCTGAGTACTGAGCACCCTGAGTACTGAGCACCTAGCACCCCGAGCACTGAGCACCCAGCACCCTGAGCACTGAGCACCCTGAGGACTGAGCACCCAGCACCCTGAGCACTGAGCACCCAGCACCCTGAGTACTGAGCACCCTGAGTACTGAGCACCGATCACCTTAGCACTGAGCACCCAGCACCCTGAGTACTGAGCACCCAGCACCCTGAGCACTGAGCACCCGGCAACCTGAGCACTGAGCACCCAGCACCCCGAGCACTGAGCACCAGGTACCCCGAGCACTGAGCACCCAGCACCCTGAGTACTGAGCACCAAGCACCCTGAGTACTGAGCACTGAGCACTGAGCACCGAGCACCCTGAGCACTGAGCACCCTGAGGACTGAGCACCCAGTACCCTGAGCACCCAGCACCCCGAGTACTGAGCACCCAGCACCCTGAGTACTGAGCACCGATCACCCTGAGCTCTGAGCACCCAGCATCCCGAGCACTGAGCACCCAGCACACTGAGTACTGAGCACCCTGAGTACTGAGCACCCAGCACCCCGAGCACTGAGCACCCAGCACCCTGAGCACTGAGCACCCTGAGCACTGAGCACCCAGCACCCTGAGCACTGAGCACCCTGAGGACTGAGCACCCAGCACCCTGAGCACTGAGCACCCAGCACCCTGAGTACTGAGCACCCTGAGTACTGAGCACCGATCACCTTAGCACTGAGCATCCAGCACCCTGAGTACTGAGCACCCAGCACCCTGAGCACTAAGCACCCAGCACCCTGAGCACTGAGCACCCAGCACGATGAGTACTGAGCACCCAGCACCCTGAGTACTGAGTACCCAGCACCCTGAGCACTGAGCACCCAGCACCCTGAGTACTGAGCACGGAGCACCCTGAGTACTGAGCACCCAGCACCCTGAGTACTGAGCACACAGCACCCTGAGCACTGAGAACCCAGCACCCTGAGTACTGAGCACCCAGCACCCTGAGCACTCAGCACCCATCACCCCAATCACTGCGCACCCAGCACCCTGAGCACTGAGCACCCAGCACCCTGAGCACGGAGCACCCAGCACCCAGAGCACTGAGCACCCAGCACCCTGAGCACTGAGCACAGAGCACCCTGAGTACTGAGCACCCAGCACCCTGAGTACTGAGCACCCAGACCCCGAGCACTGAGCACCCAGCACCCCTAGCACTGTGCACCCAGCACCCTGAGTACTGAGAACCCAGCACCCTGAGTACTGAGCACCGAGCACCCTGAGTACTGAGCACCCAGCACGCTGAGCACTGAGCACCCAGCACCCCGAGTACTGAGCACCCAGCACCCTGAGTACGGAGCACCCAGCACCCCGAGCACTGAGCACCCAGCACCCTGAGCACTGAGCACCCAGCACCCTTAGTACTGAGCACCGAGCACCCCGAGCACTGAGCACCAGGTACCCCGAGCACTGAGCACCCAGCACCCTGAGTACTGAGCACCAAGCACCCTGAGTACTGAGCACTGAGCACTGAGCATCCTGAGCACTGAGCACCCAGCACCCTGAGCACTGAGCACCCAGCATCCTGAGCACTGAGTACTGAGCACCCAGCACCCTGAGTAATGAGCACTGAGCACCCTGAACACTGAGCACCCAACACCCCGAGCACTGAGCACCCAGCACCCTGAGTACTGAGCACACAGCACCCTGAGTACTGAGCACTCAGCACCCTGAGTACTGAGCACCCAGCACCCTGAGCACTGAGCACCCTGAGGACTGAGCACCCAGCACCCTGAGTACTGAGCACCCAGCACCCTGAGTACTGAGCACCCAGCACCCTGAGTACTGAGCACCGATCACCCTGAGCACTGAGCACCCAGCATCCCGAGCACTGAGCACCCAGCACCCTGAGTACTGAGCACCCTGAGTACTGAGCACCCAGCACCCCGAGCACTGAGCACCCAGCACCCTGAGCACTGAGCACCCTGAGGACTGAGCACCCAGCACCCTGAGCACTGAGCACCCAGCACCCTGAGTACTGAGCACCCTGAGTACTGAGCACCGATCACCTTAGCACTGAGCACCCAGCACCCTGAGTACTGAGCACCCAGCACCCTGAGCACTGAGCACCCAGCACCCTGAGCACTGAGCACACAGCACCCTGAGTACTGAGCACCCAGCCCCCTGAGTTCTGAGTACCCAGCACCCTGAGCACTGAGCACCCAGCACCCTGAGTACTGAGCACGGAGCACCCTGAGTACTGAGCACCCAGCACCCTGAGTACTGAGCACCCAGCACCTTGAGCACTGAGAACCCAGCACCCTGAGTACTGAGCACCCAGCACCCTGAGTACTGAGCACCCAGCACCCTGAGTACAGAGCACCCAGCACCCTGAGTACTGAGCACCGAGCACCCCGAGCACTGAGCAACCAGCACCCTGAGTATTGAGCACTGAGCACCCTGAGAACTGAGCACCCAGCACCCTGAGTACTGAGCACCCAGCACCCTGAGTACTGAGCACCCAGCACCTTGAGCACTGAGAACCCAGCACCCTGAGTACTGAGCACCCAGCACCCCAAGCACTGAGTACCCAGGACCCCGAGCACTGATCACCCAGCACCCTGAGCACTGAGCACCCAGCACCCTGAGCACTGAGCACCCAGCACCCTGAGCACTGAGTACCCAGCACCCTGAGTACTGAGCACTGAGCACCCTGAGTACTGAGCACCGAGGACCCTGAGCACTGAGCACCCAGTACGCTGAGTACTGAGCACTGAGCACCCTGAGTACTGAGCACCTAGCACCCTGAGTACTGAGCACCCAGCACCCTGAGCACTGAGTAGCCAGCACCCTCAGCACTGAGCACCCAGCACCCCGAGCACTGAGCACCCAGCACCCTGAGCACTGAGCACCCAGCACCCCGAGTACTGAGCACCCAGCACCCCGAGTACTGAGCACCGAGCACCCCGAGCACTGAGCACCCAGCACCCTGAGTACTGAGCACCCAGCACACTGAGTACTGAGCACCCCGAGAACTGAGCACACAGCACCCTGAGCACTGAGCACCCAGCACCCTGAGTACTGAGAACACATCAACCTGAGTACTGAGCACCCAGCAACCTGAGTACTGAGCCCCCAGCACCCTGAGTACTGAGCACCCAGCACCCCGAGCACTGAGCACCCAGCACCCTGAGAATGAGCACCCAGCACCCTGAGTACTGAGAACCGAGCACCCGGAGTACTGAGCACCCAGAACCCTGAGTACTGAGCCCCCAGCACCCTGAGTACTGAGCACCCAGCACCCCGAGCACTGAGCACCCAGCACCCCGAGAATGAGCACAAAGCACCCTGAGTACTGAGCACCCAGCACACTGAGTTCTGAGCACCGAGCTCCCCGAGCACTGGGCACCCAGCAACCTGAGCACTGAGCACCCAGCACGCTGAGTACTGAGCACCCAGCACCCTGAGCACTGAGCACCCAAACACCCTGAGTACTGAGCACTGAGCACCCAGCACCCTGAGTACTGAGCACCCAGGACCCTGAGCACTGAGCACCGAGCACCCCGAGCACTGAGCACCCAGCACCCTGAGCACGGAGCACCCATCACCCCGATCACTGAGCACCCAGCACCCTGAGCACTGAGCACCCAGCACCCTGAGCACGGAGCACCCAGCACCCAGAGCACTGAGCACCCAGCACCCTGAGCACTGAGCACAGAGCACCCTGAGTACTGAGCACCCAGCACCCTGAGTACTGAGCACCCAGACCCCGAGCACTGAGCACCCAGCACCCCTAGCACTGTGCACCCAGCACCCTGAGCACTGAGCACCCTGAGGACTGAGCACCCAGCACCCTGAGTACTGAGCACCCAGCACCCCGAGTACTGAGCACCCAGCACCCTGAGTACTGAGCACCGATCACCCTGAGCACTGAGCACTCAGCATCCCGAGCACTGAGCACCCAGCACCCTGAGTACTGAGCACCCTGAGTACTGAGCACCCAGCACCCCGAGCACTGAGCACCCAGCACCCTGAGCACTGAGCACCCTGAGGACTGAGCACCCAGCACCCTGAGCACTGAGCACCCAGCACCCTGAGCACGGAGCACCCAGCACCCAGAGCACTGAGCACCCAGCAACCTGAGCACTGAGCACAGAGCACCCTGAGTACTGAGCACCCAGCACCCTGAGTACTGAGCACCCAGACCCCGAGCACTGAGCACCCAGCACCCCTAGCACTGTGCACCCAGCACCCTGAGTACTGAGAACCCAGCACCCTCAGTACTGAGCACCGACCACCCTGAGTACTGAGCACCCAGCACGCTGAGCACTGAGCACCCAGCACCCCGAGTACTGAGCACCCAGCACCCTGAGTACGGAGCACCCAGCACCCCGAGCACTGAGCACCCAGCACCCTGAGCACTGAGCACCCAGCACCCTTAGTACTGAGCATCAAGCACGCTGAGCACTGAGCACCCAGCACCCTGAGTACTGAGCACCCAGCACCCTGAGCACTGAGCACCCAGCACCCTCAGCACTGAGCACTCAGCACCCTGAGTACTGAGCACCGAGCACCCCGAGCACTGAGCACCAGGTACCCCGAGCACTGAGCACCCAGCACCCTGAGTACTGAGCACCAAGCACCCTGAGTACTGAGCACTGAGCACTGAGCACCCTGAGCACTGGGCACCCAGCACCCTGAGCACTGAGCACCCAGCATCCTGAGCACTGAGTACTGAGCACCCAGCACCCTGAGTAATGAGCACTGAGCACCCTGAACACTGAGCACCCAACACCCCGAGCACTGAGCACCCAGCACCCTGAGTACTGAGCACCCTGAGTACTGAGCACCCAGCACCCCGAGCACTGAGCACCCAGCACCCTGAGCACTGAGCACCCTGAGGACTGAGCACCCAGCACCCTGAGCACTGAGCACCCAGCACCCTGAGTACTGAGCACCCTGAGTACTGAGCACCGATCACCTTAGCACTGAGCACCCAGCACCCTGAGTACTGAGCACCCAGCACCCTGAGCACTGAGCACCCGGCAACCTGAGCACTGAGCACCCAGCACCCTGAGTACTGAGCACCCAGCACCCTGAGTACTGAGTACCCAGCACCCTGAGCACTGAGCACCCAGCACCCTGAGTACTGAGCACGGAGCACCCTGAGTACTGAGCACCCAGCACCCTGAGTACTGAGCACCGATCACCCTGAGCACTGAGCACCCAGCATCCCGAGCACTGAGCACCCAGCACCCTGAGTACTGAGCACCCTGAGTACTGAGCACCCAGCACCCCGAGCACTGAGCACCCAGCACCCTGAGCACTGAGCACCCTGAGGACTGAGCACCCAGCACCCTGAGCACTGAGCACCCAGCACCCTGAGTACTGAGCACCCTGAGTACTGAGCACCGATCACCTTAGCACTGAGCACCCAGCACCCTGAGTACTGAGCACCCAGCACCCTGAGCACTGAGCACCCGGCAACCTGAGCACTGAGCACCCAGCACCATGAGTACTGAGCACCCAGCACCCTGAGTACTGAGTACCCAGCACCCTGAGCACGGAGCACCCAGCACCCTGAGTACTGAGCACGGAGCACCCTGAGTACTGAGCACCCAGCACCCTGAGTACTGAGCACCCAGCACCTTGAGCACTGAGAACCCAGCACCCTGAGTACTGAGCACCCAGCACCCTGAGTACTGAGCACACAGCACCCTGAGTACTGAGCACCCAGCACCCTGAGTACTGAGCACAGAGCACCCCGACCACTGAGCAACCAGCACCCTGAGTATTGAGCACTGAGCACCCTGAGAACTGAGTACCGAACACCCTGAGTACTGAGCACCCTGAGCACTGAGCACCCAGCACCCTGAGCACTGAGTACCCAGCACCCTGAGCACTGAGCACCCAGCACCCTGAGTACTGATCACCGAGCACCCCGAGCACTGAGCACACAGCACCCTGAGTACTGAGCACCCAGCACCATGAGTACTGAGCACCCAGCACCCTGAGTACTGAGCACCCAGCACCCTGAGTACTGAGCACCCAGCACCCCGAGCACTGAGCACTGAGCACCCTGAGTACTGAGCACCGAGGACCCTGAGCACTGAGCACCCAGCACGCTGAGTACTGAGCACTGAGCACCCTGAGTACTGAGCACCTAGCACCCTGAGTACTGAGCACCCAGCACCCTGAGCACTGAGTAGCCAGCACCCTCAGCACTGAGCACCCAGCACCCCGAGCACTGAGCACCCAGCACCCTGAGCACTGAGCACCCAGCACCCCAAATACTGAGCACCCAGCACCCCGAGTACTGAGCACCGAGCACCCCGAGCACTGAGCACCCAGCACCCTGAATACTGAGCACCCAGCACCCTGAGTACAGAGCACCCAGAGAACTGAGCACACTGCACCCCGAGCACTGAGCACCCAGCACCCTGAGTACTGAGAACACATCACCCTGAGTACTGAGCACCCAGCAACCTGAGTACTGAGCCCCCAGCACCCTGAGTACTGAGCACCCAGCACCCCGAGCACTGAGCACCCTGCACCCCGAGAATGAGCACCCAGCACCCTGAGTACTGAGAACCGAGCACCCTGAGTACTGAGCACCCAGCACCCTGAGTACTGAGCAACCAGCACCCTGAGTACTGAGCACACAGCACCCCGAGCACTGAGCACCCAGCACCCCGAGAATGAGCACCCAGCACCCTGAGTACTGAGCACCCAGCACCCTGAGTTCTGAGCACCGAGCTCCCCGAGCACTGGGCACCCAGCACCCTGAGCACTGAGCACCCAGCACCCTGAGCACTGAGCACCCAGCACCCTGAGTACTGAGCACCCAGCACGCTGAGTACTGAGCACCCAGCACCCTGAGCACTGAGCACCCAATCACCCTGAGTACTGAGCACTGAGCACCCAGCACCCCGAGCACTGAGCACCCAGCACCCTGTGTACTGAGCACTGAGCACCCTGAGTACTAAGCACCCAGCACCCTGAGTACTGAGCACCCAGGACCCTGAGCACTGAGCACCGAGCACCCCGAGCACTGAGCACCCAGCACCCTGAGCACTCAGCACCCATCACCCCGATCACTGCGCACCCAGCACCCTGAGCACTGAGCACCCAGCACCCTGAGCACGGAGCACCCAGCACCCAGAGCACTGAGCACCCAGCACCCTGAGCACTGAGCACAGAGCACCCTGAGTACTGAGCACCCAGCACCCTGAGTACTGAGCACCCAGACCCCGAGCACTGAGCACCCAGCACCCGTAGCACTGTGCACCCAGCACCCTGAATACTGAGAACCCAGCACCCTGAGTACTGAGCACCGAGCACCCTGAGTACTGAGCACCCAGCACGCTGAGCACTGAGCACCCAGCACCCCGAGTACTGAGCACCCAGCACCCTGAGTACGGAGCGCCCAGCACCCCGAGCACTGAGCACCCAGCACCCTGAGCACTGAGCACCCAGCACCCTTAGTACTGAGCATCAAGCACGCTGAGCACTGAGCACCCAGCACCCTGAGTACTGAGCACCCAGCACCCTGAGCACTGAGCACCCAGCACCCTGAGCACTGAGCACTCAGCACCCTGAGTACTGAGCACCGAGCACCCCGAGCACTGAGCACCAGGTACCCCGAGCACTGAGCACCCAGCACCCTGAGTACTGAGCACCAAGCACCCTGAGTACTGAGCACTGAGCACTGAGCACCCTGAGCACTGAGCACCCAGCACCCTGAGCACTGAGCACCCAGCATCCTGAGCACTGAGTACTGAGCACCCAGCACCCTGAGTAATGAGCACTGAGCACCCTGAACACTGAGCACCCAACACCCCGAGCACTGAGCACCCAGCACCCTGAGTACTGAGCACACAGCACCCTGAGTACTGAGCACTCAGCACCCTGAGTACTGAGCACCCAGCACCCTGAGCACTGAGCACCCTGAGGACTGAGCACCCAGCACCCTGAGTACTGAGCACCCAGCACCCTGAGTACTGAGCACCCAGCACCCTGAGTACTGAGCACCGATCACCCTGAGCACTGAGCACCCAGCATCCCGAGCACTGAGCACCCAGCACCCTGAGTACTGAGCACCCTGAGTACTGAGCACCCAGCACCCCGAGCACTGAGCACCCAGCACCCTGAGCACTGAGCACCCTGAGGACTGAGCACCCAGCACCCTGAGCACTGAGCACCCAGCACCCTGAGTACTGAGCACCCTGAGTACTGAGCACCGATCACCTTAGCACTGAGCACCCAGCACCCTGAGTACTGAGCACCCAGCACCCTGAGCACTGAGCACCCAGCACCCTGAGCACTGAGCACACAGCACCCTGAGTACTGAGCACCCAGCCCCCTGAGTTCTGAGTACCCAGCACCCTGAGCACTGAGCACCCAGCACCCTGAGTACTGAGCACGGAGCACCCTGAGTACTGAGCACCCAGCACCCTGAATACTGAGCACCCAGCACCTTGAGCACTGAGAACCCAGCACCCTGAGTACTGAGCACCCAGCACCCTGAGTACTGAGCACCCAGCACCCTGAGTACTGAGCACCCAGCACCCTGAGTACTGAGCACCGAGCACCCCGAGCACTGAGCAACCAGCACCCTGAGTATTGAGCACTGAGCACCCTGAGAACTGAGTACCGAACACCCTGAGTACTGAGCACCCAGCACCCCAAGCACTGAGTACCCAGGACCCCGAGCACTGATCACCCAGCACCCTGAGCACTGAGCACCCAGCACCCTGAGCACTGAGCACCCAGGACCCTGAGCACTGAGTACCCAGCACCCTGAGTACTGAGCACTGAGCACCCTGAGTACTGAGCACCGAGGACCCTGAGCACTGAGCACCCAGCACGCTGAGTAATGAGCACTGAGCACCCTGAGTACTGAGCACCTAGCACCCTGAGTACTGAGCACCCAGCACCCTGAGCACTGAGTAGCCAGCACCCTCAGCACTGAGCACCCAGCACCCCGAGCACTGAGCACCCAGCACCCTGAGCACTGAGCACCCAGCACCCCGAGTACTGAGCACCCAGCACCCCGAGTACTGAGCACCGAGCACCCCGAGCACTGAGCACCCAGCACCCTGAGTACTGAGCACCCAGCACCCTGAGTACTGAGCACCCCGAGAACTGAGCACACAGCACCCTGAGCACTGAGCACCCAGCACCCTGAGTACTGAGTACACATCACCCTGAGTACTGAGCACCCAGCAACCTGAGTACTGAGCCCCCAGCACCCTGAGTACTGAGCACCCAGCACCCCGAGCACTGAGCACCCAGCACCCTGAGAATGAGCACCCAGCACCCTGAGTACTGAGAACCGAGCACCCTGAGTACTGAGCACCCAGAACCCTGAGTACTGAGCCCCCAGCACCCTGAGTACTGAGCACCCAGCACCCCGAGCACTGAGCACCCAGCACCGCGAGAATGAGCACCCAGCACCCTGAGTACTGAGCACCCAGCACACTGAGTTCTGAGCACCGAGCTCCCCGAGCACTGGGCACCCAGCAACCTGAGCACTGAGCACCCAGCACCCTGAGCACTGAGCACCCAGCACCCTGAGTACTGAGCACCCAGCACGCTGAGTACTGAGCACCCAGCACCCTGAGCACTGAGCACCCAATCACCCTGAGTACTGAGCACTGAGCACCCAGCACCCCGAGCACTGAGCACCCAGCACCCTGTGTACTGAGCACTGAGCACCCTGAGTACTAAGCACCCAGCACCCTGAGTACTGAGCACCCAGGACCCTGAGCACTGAGCACCGAGCACCCCGAGCACTGAGCACCCAGCACCCTGAGCACTCAGCACCCATCACCCCGATCACTGAGCACCCAGCACCCTGAGCACTGAGCACCCAGCACCCTGAGCACGGAGCACCCAGCACCCAGAGCACTGAGCACCCAGCACCCTGAGCACTGAGCACAGAGCACCCTGAGTACTGAGCACCCAGCACCCTTAGTACTGAGCACCCAGACCCCGAGCACTGAGCACCCAGCACCCCTAGCACTGTGCACCCAGCACCCTGAGTACTGAGAACCCAGCACCCTGAGTACTGAGCACCCAGCACCCTGAGCACTGAGCACCCTGAGGACTGAGCACCCAGCACCCTGAGTACTGAGCATCCAGCACCCCGAGTACTGAGCACCCAGCACCCTGAGTACTGAGCACCGATCACCCTGAGCACTGAGCACCCAGCATCCCGAGCACTGAGCACCCAGCACCCTGAGTACTGAGCACCCTGAGTACTGAGCACCCAGCACCCCGAGCACTGAGCACCCAGCACCCTGAGCACTGTGCACCCTGAGGACTGAGCACCCAGCACCCTGAGCACTGAGCACCCAGCACCCTGAGCACGGAGCACCCAGCACCCAGAGCACTGAGCACCCAGCACCCTGAGCACTGAGCACAGAGCACCCTGAGTACTGAGCACCCAGCACCCTGAGTACTGAGCACCCAGACCCCGAGCACTGAGCACCCAGCACCCCTAGCACTGTGCACCCAGCACCCTGAGTACTGAGAACCCAGCACCCTGAGTACTGAGCACCGAGCACCCTGAGTACTGAGCACCCAGCACGCTGAGCACTGAGCACCCAGCACCCCGAGTACTGAGCACCCAGCACCCTGAGTACGGAGCACCCAGCACCCCGAGCACTGAGCACCCAGCACCCTGAGCACTGAGCACCCAGCACCCTTAGTACTGAGCATCAAGCACGCTGAGCACTGAGCACCCAGCACCCTGAGTACTGAGCACCCAGCACCCTGAGCACTGAGCACCCAGCACCCTCAGCACTGAGCACTCAGCACCCTGAGTACTGAGCACCGAGCACCCCGAGCACTGAGCACCAGGTACCCCGAGCACTGAGCACCCAGCACCCTGAGTACTGAGCACCAAGCACCCTGAGTACTGAGCACTGAGCACTGAGCACCCTGAGCACTGGGCACCCAGCACCCTGAGCACTGAGCACCCAGCATCCTGAGCACTGAGTACTGAGCACCCAGCACCCTGAGTAATGAGCACTGAGCACCCTGAACACTGAGCACCCAACACCCCGAGCACTGAGCACCCAGCACCCTGAGTACTGAGCACCCAGCACCCTGAGTACTGAGCACTCAGCACCCTGAGTACTGAGCACCCAGCACCCTGAGCACTGAGCACCCTGAGGACTGAGCACCCAGCACCCTGAGTACTGAGCACCCAGCACCCCGAGTACTGAGCACCCAGCACCCTGAGTACTGAGCACCGATCACCCTGAGCACTGAGCACCCAGCATCCCGAGCACTGACCACCCAGCACCCTGAGTACTGAGCACCCTGAGTACTGAGCACCCAACACCCCGAGCACTGAGCACCCAGCACCCTGAGCACTGAGCACCCTGAGGACTGAGCACCCAGCACCCTGAGCACTGAGCACCCAGCACCCTGAGTACTGAGCACCCTGAGTACTGAGCACCGATCACCTTAGCACTGAGCACCCAGCACCCTGAGTACTGAGCACCCAGCACCCTGAGCACTGAGCACCCGGCACCCTGAGCACTGAGCACCCAGCACCCTGAGTACTGAGCACCCAGCACCCTGAGTACTGAGTACCCAGCACCCTGAGCACTGAGCACCCAGCACCCTGAGTACTGAGCACGGAGCACCCTGAGTACTGAGCACCCAGCACCCTGAGTACTGAGCACCCAGCACCTTGAGCACTGAGAACCCAGCACCCTGAGTACTGAGCACCCAGCACCCTGAGTACTGAGCACCCAGCACCCTGAGTACTGAGCACCCAGCACCCTGAGTACTGAGCACAGAGCACCCCGACCACTGAGCAACCAGCACCCTGAGTATTGAGCACTGAGCACCCTGAGAACTGAGTACCGAACACCCTGAGTACTGAGCACCCAGCACCCCAAGCACTGAGTACCCAGGACCCCGAGCACTGATCACCCAGCACCCTGAGCACTGAGCACCCAGCACCCTGAGCACTGAGCACCCAGCACCCTGAGCACTGAGTACCCAGCACCCTGAGCACTGAGCACCCAGCACCCTGAGTACTGATCACCCAGCACCCTGAGCACTGAGCACCCAGCACCCTGAGCACTGAGCACCCAGCACCCTGAGCACTGAGTACCCAGCACCCTGAGCACTGAGCACACAGCACCCTGAGTACTGAGCACCCAGCACCATGAGTACTGAGCACCCAGCACCCTGAGTACTGAGCACCCAGCACCCTGAGCACTGAGCACAAAGAACGCTGAGTACTGAGCACTGAGCACCCTGAGTACTGAGCACCGAGGACCCTGAGCACTGAGCACCAAGCACGCTGAGTACTGAGCACTGAGCACCCTGAGTACTGAGCACCTAGCACCCTGAGTACTGAGCACCCAGCACCCTGAGCAATGAGTAGCCATCACTCTTAGAACTGAGCACCCAGCACCCCGAGCACTGAGCACCCAGCACCCTGAGCACTGAGCACCCAGCACCCCGAGTACTGAGCACCCAGCACCCCGAGTACTGTGCACCGAGCACCCCGAGCACTGAGCACCCAGCACCCTGAGTACTGAGCACCCAGCACCCTGAGTACTGAGCACCCCGAGAACTGAGCACACAGCACCCCGAGCACTGAGCACCCAGCACCCTGAGTACTGAGAACACATCACCCTGAGTACTGAGCACCCAGCAACCTGAGTACTGAGCCCCCAGCACGCTGAGTACTGAGCACCCAGCACCCCGAGCACTGAGCACCCAGCACCCCGAGAATGAGCACCCAGCACAATGAGTACTGAGAACCGAGCACCCTGAGTACTGAGCACCCAGAACCCTGAGTACTGAGCCCCCAGCACCCTGAGTACTGAGCACCCAGCACCCCGAGCACTGAGCACCCAGCACCCCGAGAATGAGCACCCAGCACCCTGAGTACTGAGCACCCAGCACCCTGAGTTCTGAGCACCGAGCTCCCCGAGCACTGGGCACCCAGCACCCTGAGCACTGAGCACCCAGCACCCTGAGCACTGAGCACCCAGCACCCTGAGTACTGAGCACCCAGCACGCTGAGTACTGAGCACCCAGCACCCTGAGCACTGAGCACCCAATCACCCTGAGTACTGAGCACTGAGCACCCAGCACCCCGAGCACTGAGCATCCAGCACCCTGTGTACTGAGCACTGAGCACCCTGAGTACTAAGCACCCAGCACCCTGAGTATTGAGCACCCAGGACCCTGAGCACTGAGCACCGAGCACCCCGAGCACTGAGCACCCAGCACCCTGAGCACTCAGCACCCATCACCCCGATCACTGAGCACCCTGCACCCTGAGCACTGAGCACCCAGCACCCTGAGCACGGAGCACCCAGCACCCAGAGCACTGAGCACCCAGCACCCTGAGCACTGAGCACAGAGCACCCTGAGTACTGAGCACCCAGCACCCTGAGTACTGAGCACCCAGACCCCGAGCACTGAGCACCCAGCACCCCTAGCACTGTGCACCCAGCACCCTGAGTACTGAGAACCCAGCACCCTGAGTACTGAGCACCCAGCACCCTGAGCACTGAGCACCCTGAGGACTGAGCACCCAGCATCCTGAGTACTGAGCACCCAGCACCCTGAGTACTGAGCACCCAGACCCTGAGCACTGAGCACCCAGCACCCCTAGCACTGTGCACCCAGCATCCTGAGTACTGAGAACCCAGCACCCTGAGTACTGAGCACCCAGCACCCTGAGCACTGAGCACCCTGAGGACTGAGCACCCAGCACCCTGAGTACTGAGCACCCAGCACCCCGAGTACTGAGCACCCAGAACCCTGAGTACTGAGCACCGATCACCCTGAGCACTGAGCACACAGCATCCCGAGCACTGAGCACCCAGCACCCTGAGTACTGAGCACCCTGAGTACTGAGCACCCAGCACCCCGAGCACTGAGCACCCAGCACCCTGAGCACTGAGCACCCTGAGGACTGAGCACCCAGCACCCTGAGCACTGAGCACCCAGCACCCTGAGTACTGAGCACCCTGAGTACTGAGCACCGATCACCTTAGCACTGAGCACCGAGCACCCTGAGTACTGAGCACCCAGCACCCTGAGCACTGAGCACCCAGCACCCTGAGCACTGAGCACCCAGCACCCTGAGTACTGAGCACCCAGCACCCTGAGTACTGAGTACCCAGCACCCTGAGTACTGAGCACCCAGCACCCTGAGTACTGAGCACCCAGCACCCTGAGTACTGAGCACCCAGCACCCTGAGTACTGAGCACCCAGCACCCTGAGCACTGAGAACCCAGCACCCTGAGTACTGAGCACCCAGCACCCTGAGTACTGAGCACCCAGCACCCTGAGTACTGAGCACCCAGCACCCTGAGTACTGAGCACCGAGCACCCTGAGCACTGAGCACACAGCACCCTGAGTACTGCGCACCCAGCACCATGAGTACTGAGCACCCAGCACCCTGAGTACTGAGCACCCAGTACCCTTAGCACTGAGCACAAAGCACGCTGAGTACTGAGCACTGAGCACCCTGAGTACTGAGCACCGAGGACACTGAGCACTGAGCACCCAGCACGCTGAGTACTGAGCACTGAGCACCCTGAGTACTGAGCACCTAGCACCCTGAGTACTGAGCACCCAGCACCCTGAGCACTGAGTAGCCAGCACCCTCAGCACTGAGCACCCAGCACCCCGAGCACTGAGCACCCAGCACCCTGAGCACTGAGCACCCAGCACCCCGAGTACTGAGCACCCAGCACCCCGAGTACTGAGCACCGAGCACCCCGAGCACTGAGCACCCAGCACCCTGAGTACTGAGCACCCAGCACCCTGAGTACTGAGCACCCCGAGAACTGAGCACACAGCACCCCGAGCACTGAGCACCCAGCACCCTGAGTACTGAGAACACATCACCCTGAGTACTGAGCACCCAGCATCCTGAGTACTGAGCCCCCAGCACCCTGAGTACTGAGCACCCAGCACCCCGAGCACTGAGCACCCAGCACCTCGAGAATGAGCACCCAGCACCCTGAGTACTGAGAACCGAGCACCCTGAGTACTGAGCCCCCAGCACCCTGAGTACTGAGCACCCAGCACCCCGAGCACTGAGCACCCAGCACCCCGAGAATGAGCACCCAGCACCCTGAGTACTGAGCACCCAGCACCCTGAGTTCTGAGCACCGAGCTCCCCGAGCACTGGGCACCCAGCACCCTGAGCACTGAGCACCCAGCACCCTGAGCACTGAGCACCCAGCACCCTGAGTACTGAGCACTGAGCACCCAGCACCCCGAGCACTGAGCACCCAGCACCCTGTGTACTGAGCACTGAGCACCCTGAGTACTAAGCACCCAGCACCCTGAGTACTGAGCACCCAGGACCCTGAGCACTGAGCACCGAGCACACCGAGCACTGAGCAACCAGCACCCTGAGCACTCAGCACCCATTACCCCGATCACTGAGCACCCAGCACTCTGAGCACTGAGCACCCAGCACCCTGAGAACGGAGCACCCAGCACCCAGAGCACTGAGCACCCAGCATCCTGAGCCCTGAGCACAGAGCACCCTGAGTACTGAGCACCCAGCACCCTGAGTACTGAGCACCCAGACCCCGAGCACTGAGCACCCAGCACCCCTAGCACTGTGCACCCAGCACCCTGAGTACTGAGAACCCAGCACCCTGAGTACTGAGCACCGAGCACCCTGAGTACTGAGCACCCAGCACGCTGAGCACTGAGCACCCAGCACCCCGAGTACTGAGCACCCAGCACCCTGAGTACTGAGCACCCAGCACCCTGAGTACTGAGCACCGAGCACCCCGAGCACTGAGCACACAGCACCCTGAGTACTGCGCACCCAGCACCATGAGTACTGAGCACCCAGCACCCTGAGTACTGAGCACCCAGTACCCTTAGCACTGAGCACAAAGCACGCTGAGTACTGAGCACTGAGCACCCTGAGTACTGAGCACCGAGGACCCTGAGCACTGAGCACCCAGCACGCTGAGTACTGAGCACTGAGCACCCTGAGTACTGAGCACCTAGCACCCTGAGTACTGAGCACCCAGCACCCTGAGCACTGAGTAGCCAGCACCCTCAGCACTGAGCACCCAGCACCCCGAGCACTGAGCACCCAGCACCCTGAGCACTGAGCACCCAGCACCCCGAGTACTGAGCACCCAGCACCCTGAGTACTGAGCACCGAGCACCCCGAGCACTGAGCACCCAGCACCCTGAGTACTGAGCACCCAGCACCCTGAGTACTGAGCACCCCGAGAACTGAGCACACAGCACCCCGAGCACTGAGCACCCAGCACCCTGAGTACTGAGAACACATCACCCTGAGTACTGAGCACCCAGCAACCTGAGTACTGAGCCCCCAGCACCCTGAGTACTGAGCACCCAGCACCCCGAGCACTGAGCACCCAGCACCTCGAGAATGAGCACCCAGCACCCTGAGTACTGAGAACCGAGCACCCTGAGTACTGAGCACCCAGCACCCTGAGTACTGAGCCCCCAGCACCCTGAGTACTGAGCACCCAGCACCCCGAGCACTGAGCACCCAGCACCCCGAGAATGAGCACCCAGCACCCTGAGTACTGAGCACCCAGCACCCTGAGTTCTGAGCACCGAGCTCCCCGAGCACTGGGCACCCAGCACCCTGAGCACCCAGCACCCTGAGCACTGAGCACCCAGCACCCTGAGTACTGAGCACTGAGCACCCAGCACCCCGAGCACTGAGCACCCAGCACCCTGTGTACTGAGCACTGAGCACCCTGAGTACTAAGCACCCAGCACCCTGAGTACTGAGCACCCAGGACCCTGAGCACTGAGCACCGAGCACCCCGAGCACTGAGCACCCAGCACCCTGAGCACTCAGCACCCATCACCCCGATCACTGAGCACCCAGCACTCTGAGCACTGAGCACCCAGCACCCTGAGAACGGAGCACCCAGCACCCAGAGCACTGATCACCCAGCATCCTGAGCCCTTAGCACAGAGCACCCTGAGTACTGAGCACCCAGCACCCTGAGTACTGAGCACCCAGACCCCGAGCACTGAGCACCCAGCACCCCTAGCACTGTGCACCCAGCACCCTGAGTACTGAGAACCCAGCACCCTGAGTACTGAGCACCGAGCACCCTGAGTACTGAGCACCCAGCACGCTGAGCACTGAGCACCCAGCACCCCGAGTACTGAGCACCCAGCACCCTGAGTACGGAGCACCCAGCACCCCGAGCACTGAGCACCCAGCACCCTGAGCACTGAGCACCCAGCACCCTTAGTACTGAGCATCAAGCACGCTGAGCACTGAGCACCCAGCACCCTGAGTACTGAGCACCCAGCACCCTGAGCACTGAGCACCCAGCACCCTGAGCACTGAGCACTCAGCACCCTGAGTACTGAGCACCGAGCACCCCGAGCACTGAGCACCAGGTACCCCGAGCACTGAGCACCCAGCACCCTGAGTACTGAGCACCCAGGACCCTGAGCACTGAGCACCGAGCACCCCGAGCACTGAGCACCCAGCACCCTGAGCACTCAGCACCCATCACCCCGATCACTGAGCACCCAGCTCCCTGAGCACTGAGCACCCAGCACCCTGAGCACGGAGCACCCAGCACCCAGAGCACTGAGCACCCAGCACCCTGAGCACTGAGCACAGAGCATCCTGAGTACTGAGCACCCAGCACCCTGAGTACTGAGCACCCAGACCCCGAGCACTGAGCACCCAGCACCCCTAGCACTGTGCACCCAGCACCCTGAGTAATGAGAACCCAGCACCCTGAGTACTGAGCACCCAGCACCCTGAGCACTGAGCACCCTGAGGACTGAGCACCCAGCACCCTGAGTACTGAGCACCCAGCACCCCGAGTACTGAGCACCCAGAACCCTGAGTACTGAGCACCGATCACCCTGAGCACTGAGCAACCAGCATCCCGAGCACTGAGCACCCAGCACCCTGAGTACTGAGCACCCTGAGTACTGAGCACCCAGCACCCCGAGCACTGAGCACCCAGCACCCTGAGCACGGAGCACCCTGAGGACTGAGCACCCAGCACCCTGAGCACTGAGCACCCAGCACCCTGAGTACTGAGCACCCTGAGTACTGAGCACCGATCACCTTAGCACTGAGCACCCAGCACCCTGAGTACTGAGCACCCAGCACCCTGAGCACTGAGCACCCAGCACCCTGAGCACTGAGCACCCAGCACCCTGAGTACTGAGCACCCAGCACCCTGAGTACTGAGTACCCAGCTCCCTGAGCACTGAGCACCCAGCACCCTGAGTACTGAGCACGCAGCACCCTGAGTACTGAGCACCCAGCACCCTGAGTACTGAGCACCCAGCACCCTGAGCACTGAGAACCCAGCACCCTGAGTACTGAGCACCCTGAGTACTGAGCACCCAGCACCCTGAGTACTGAGCACCCCGAGAACTGAGCACACAGCACCCCGAGCACTGAGCACCCAGCACCCTGAGTACTGAGAACACATCACCCTGAGTACTGAGCACCCAGCAACCTGAGTACTGAGCCCCCAGCACCCTGAGTACTGAGCACCCAGCACCCCGAGCACTGAGCACCCAGCACCTCGAGAATGAGCACCCAGCACCCTGAGTACTGAGAACCGAGCACCCTGAGTACTGAGCACCCAGCACCCTGAGTACTGAGCCCCCAGCACCCTGAGTACTGAGCACCCAGCACCCCGAGCACTGAGCACCCAGCACCCCGAGAATGAGCACCCAGCACCCTGAGTACTGAGCACCCAGCACCCTGAGTACTGAGCACCCAGCTCCCCGAGCACTGGGCACCCAGCACCCTGAGCACTGAGCACCCAGCACCCTGAGCACTGAGCACCCAGCACCCTGAGTACTGAGCACTGAGCACCCAGCACCCCGAGCACTGAGCACCCAGCACCCTGTGTACTGAGCACTGAGCACCCTGAGTACTAAGCACCCAGCACCCTGAGTACTGAGCACCCAGACCCCGAGCACTGAGCACCCAGCACCCCTAGCACTGTGCACCCAGCACCCTGAGTACTGAGAACCCAGCACCCTGAGTACTGAGCACCGAGCACCCTGAGTACTGAGCACCCAGCACGCTGAGCACTGAGCACCCAGCACCCCGAGTACTGAGCACCCAGCACCCTGAGTACGGAGCACCCAGCAACCCGAGCACTGAGCACCCAGCACCCTGAGCACTGAGCACCCAGCACCCTTAGTACTGAGCATCAAGCACGCTGAGCACTGAGCACCCAGCACCCTGAGTACTGAGCACCCAGCACCCTGAGCACTGAGCACCCAGCACCCTGAGCACTGAGCACTCAGCACCCTGAGTACTGAGCACCGAGCACCCCGAGCACTGAGCACCAGGTACCCCGAGCACTGAGCACCCAGCACCCTGAGTACTGAGCACCAAGCACCCTGAGTACTGAGCACTGAGCACTGAGCTCCCTGAGCACTGAGCACCCAGCACCCTGAGCACTGTGCACCCAGCACCCTGAGTACTGAGTACACAGCACCCTGAGCACTGAGCACCCAGCACCCTGAGCACTGAGCACCCAGCACCCTGAGTACTGAGCACCCAGCACCCTGAGTACTGAGTACCCAGCACCCTGAGCACTGAGCACCCAGCACCCTGAGTACTGAGCACGGAGCACCCTGAGTACTGCGCACCCAGCACCCTGAGTACTGAGCACGCAGCACCTTGAGCACTGAGAACACAGCACCCTGAGTACTGAGCACCCAGCACCCTGAGTACTGAGCACCCAGCACCCTGAGTACTGAGCACCCAGCACCCTGAGTACTGAGCACCGAGCACCCCGAGCACTGAGCAACCAGCACCCTGAGTATTGAGCACTGAGCACCCTGAGAACTGAGTACCGAACACCCTGAATACTGAGCACCCAGCACCCCAAGCACTGAGTACCCAGGACCCCGAGCACTGATCACCCAGCACCCTGAGCACTGAGCCCCCAGCACCCTGAGCACTGAGCACCCAGCACCCTGAGCACTGAGTACCCAGCACCCTGAGCACTGAGCACACAGCACCCTGAGTACTGATCACCGAGCACCCCGAGCACTGAGCACACAGCACCCTGAGTACTGAGAACCCAGCAGCATGAGTACTGAGCACCCAGCACCCTGAGTACTGAGCACCGAGCACCCCGAGCACTGAGCACACAGCACCCTGAGTACTGAGAACCCAGCAGCATGAGTACTGAGCACCCAGCACCCTGAGTACTGATCACCGAGCACCCCGAGCACTGAGCACACAGCACCCTGAGTACTGAGAACCCAGCAGCATGAGTACTGAGCACCCAGCACCCTGAGTACTGAGCACCCAGCACCCTGAGCACTGAGCACAAAGAACGCTGAGTACTGAGCACTGAGCACCCTGAGTACTGAGCACCGAGGACCCTGAGCACTGAGCACCCAGCACGCTGAGTACTGAGCACTGAGCACCCTGAGTACTGAGCACCTAGCACCCTGAGTACTGAGCACCCAGCACCCTGAGCACTGAGTAGCCAGCACCCTCAGCACTGAGCACCCAGCACACCGAGCACTGAGCACCCAGCACCCTGAGCACTGAGCACCCAGCACCCCGAGTACTGAGCACCCAGCACCCCGAGTACTGAGCACCGAGCACCCCGAGCACTGAGCACCCAGCACCCTGAGTACTGAGCACCCCGAGAACTGACCACACAGCACCCCGAGCACTGAGCACCCAGCACCCTGAGTACTGAGAACACATCACCCTGAGTACTGAGCACCCAGCAACCTGAGTACTGAGCCCCCAGCACCCTGAGTACTGAGCACCCAGCACCCCGAGCACTGAGCACCCAGGACCCCGAGAATGAGCACCCAGCACCCTGAGTACTGAGAACCGAGCACCCTGAGTACTGAGCACCCAGAACCCTGAGTACTGAGCCCCCAGCACCCTGAGTACTGAGCACCCAGCACCCCGAGCACTGAGCACCCAGCACCGCGAGAATGAGCACCCAGCACCCTGAGTACTGAGCACCCAGCACCCTGAGTTCTGAGCACCGAGCTCCCCGAGCACTGGGCACCCAGCACCCTGAGCACTGAGCACCCAGCACCCTGAGCACTGAGCACCCAGCACCCTGAGTACTGAGCACCCAGCACGCTGAGTACTGAGCACCGAGCACCCTGAGCACTGAGCACCCAATCACCCTGAGTACTGAGCACTGAGCACCCAGCACCCCGAGCACTGAGCACCCAGCACCCTGTGTACTGAGCACTGAGCACCCTGAGTACTAAGCACCCAGCACCCTGAGTACTGAGCACCCAGGACCCTGAGCACTGAGCACCGAGCACCCCGAGCACTGAGCACCCAGCACCCTGAGCACTCAGCACCCATCACCCCGATCACTGAGCACCCAGCACCCTGAGCACTGAGCACCCAGCACCCTGAGCACGGAGCACCCAGCACCCAGAGCACTGAGCACCCAGCACCCTGAGCACTGAGCACAGAGCACCCTGAGTACTGAGCACCCAGCACCCTGAGTACTGAGCACCCAGACCCCGAGCACTGAGCACCCAGCACCCCTAGCACTGTGCACCCAGCACCCTGAGTACTGAGAACACAGCACCCTGAGTACTGAGCACCCAGCACCCAGAGCACTGAGCACCCTGAGGACTGAGCACCCAGCACCCTGAGTACTGAGCACCCAGCACCCTGAGTACTGAGCACCGATCACCCTGAGCACTGAGCACCCAGCATCCCGAGCACTGAGCACCCAGCACCCTGAGTACTGAGCACCCTGAGTACTGAGCACCCAGCACCCCGAGCACTGAGCACCCAGCACCCTGAGCACTGAGCACCCTGAGGACTGAGCACCCAGCACCCTGAGCACTGAGCACCCAGCACCCTGAGTACTGAGCACCCTTAGTACTGAGCACCGATCACCTTAGCACTGAGCACCCAGCACCCTGAGTACTGAGCACCCAGCACCCTGAGCACTGAGCACCCAGCACCCTGAGCACTGAGCACACAGCACCCTGAGTACTGAGCACCCAGCACCCTGAGTACTGAGTACCCAGCACCCTGAGCACTGAGCACCCAGCACCCTGAGTACTGAGCACGGAGCACCCTGAGTACTGAGCACAAAGCACCCTGAGTACTGAGCACCCAGCACCCTGAGCACTGAGAACACAGCACCCTGAGTACTGAGCACCCAGCACCCTGAGTACTGAGCACCCAGCACCCTGAGTACTGAGCACCCAGCACCCTGAGTACTGAGCACCGAGCACCCCGAGCACTGAGCAACCAGCACCCTGAGTATTGAGCACTGAGCACCCTGAGAACTGAGTACCGAACACCCTGAGTACTGAGCACCCAGCACCCCAAGCACTGAGTACCCAGGACCCCGAGCACTGATCACCCAGCACCCTGAGCACTGAGCACCCAGCACCCTGAGCACTGAGCACCCAGCACCCTGAGCACTGAGTACCCAGCACCCTGAGCACTGAGCACCCAGCACCCTGAGTACTGATCACCGAGCACCCCGAGCACTGAGCACACAGCACCCTGAGTACTGAGCACCCAGCACCATGAGTACTGAGCACCCAGCACCCTGAGTACTGAGCACCCAGCACCCTGAGCACTGAGCACAAAGCACGCTGAGTACTGAGCACTGAGCACCCTGAGTACTGAGCACCGAGGACCCTGAGCACTGAGCACCCAGCACGCTGAGTACTGAGCACTGAGCACCCTGAGTACTGAGCACCTAGCACCCTGAGTACTGAGCACCCAGCACCCTGAGCACTGAGTAGCCAGCACGCTCAGCACTGAGCACCCAGCACCCCGAGCACTGAGCACCCAGCACCCTGAGCACTGAGCACCCAGCACCCCGAGTACTGAGCACCCAGCACCCCGAGTACTGAGCACCGAGCACCCCGAGCACTGAGCACCCAGAACCCTGAGTACTGAGCACCCAGCACCCTGAGTACTGAGCACCCCGAGAACTGAGCACACAGCACCACGAGCACTGAGCACCCAGCACCCTGAGTACTGAGAACACATCACCCTGAGTACTGAGCACCCAGCAACCTGAGTACTGAGCCCCCAGCACCCTGAGTACTGAGCACCCAGCACCCTGAGCACTGAGCACACAGCACCCTGAGCACTGAGCACCCAGCACCCTGAGTACTGAGCACTGAGCACCCAGCACCACGAGCACTGAGCACCCAGCACCCTGAGTACTGAGCACCGAGCACCCCGAGCACTGAGCACCCAGCACCCTGAGTACTGAGCTCCGAGCACCCCGAGCACTGAGCACCCAGCACCCTGAGTACTGAGCACCCTGAGTACTGAGCCCCCTGCACCCTGAGTACTGAGCACCCAGCACCCCGAGCACTGAGCACCCAGCACCCCGAGAATGAGCACCCAGCACCCTGAGTACTGAGCACCCAGCACCCTGAGTTCTGAGCACCGAGCTCCCCGAGCACTGGGCACCCAGCACCCTGAGCACTGAGCACCCAGCACCCTGAGCACTGAGCACCCAGCACCCTGAGTACTGAGCACCCAGCACGCTGAGTACTGAGCACCCAGCACCCTGAGCACTGAGCACCCAATCACCCTGAGTACTGAGCACTGAGCACCCAGCACCCCGAGCACTGAGCACCCAGCACCCTGTGTACTGAGCACTGAGCACCCTGAGTACTAAGCACCCAGCACCCTGAGTACTGAGCACCCAGGACCCTGAGCACTGAGCACCGAGCACCCCGAGCACTGAGCACCCACCACCCTGAGCACTCAGCACCCATCACCCCGATCACTGATCACCCAGCACCCTGAGGACTGAGCACCCAGCACCCTGAGCACGGAGCACCCAGCACCCAGAGCACTGAGCACCCAGCACCCTGAGCACTGAGCACAGAGCACCCTGAGTACTGAGCACCCAGCACCCTGAGTACTGAGCACCCAGACCCCGAGCACTGAGCACCCAGCACCCCTAGCACTGTGCACCCAGCACCCTGAGTACTGAGAACCCAGCACCCTGAGTACTGAGCACCGAGCACCCTGAGTACTGAGCACCCAGCACGCTGAGCACTGAGCACCCAGCACCCCGAGTACTGAGCACCCAGCACCCTGAGTACGGAGCACCCAGCACCCCGAGCACTGAGCACCCAGCACCCTGAGCACTGAGCACCCAGCACCCTTAGTACTGAGCATCAAGCACGCTGAGCACTGAGCACCCAGCACCCTGAGTACTGAGCACCCAGCACCCTGAGCACTGAGCACCCAGCACCCTGAGCACTGAGCACTCAGCACCCTGAGTACTGAGCACCGAGCTCCCCGAGCACTGAGCACCAGGTACCCCGAGCACTGAGCACCCAGCACCCTGAGTACTGAGCACCAAGCACCCTGAGTACTGAGCACTGAGCACCCTGAGCACTGAGCACCCAGCACCCTGAGCACTGAGCACCCAGCATCCTGAGCACTGAGTACTGAGCACCCAGCACCCTGAGTAATGAGCACTGAGCACCGTGAACACTGAGCACCCAACACCCCGAGCACTGAGCACCCAGCACCCTGAGTACTGAGCACCCAGCACCCTGAGTACTGAGCACTCAGCACCCTGAGTACTGAGCACCCAGCACCCTGAGCACTGAGCACCCTGAGGACTGAGCACCCAGCACCCTGAGTACTGAGCACCCAGCACCCCGAGTACTGAGCACCCAGCACCCTGAGTACTGAGCACCGATCACCCTGAGCACTGAGCACCCATCATCCCGAGCACTGAGCACCCAGCACCCTGAGAATTGAGCACCCTGAGTACTGAGCACCCAGCACCCCGAGCACTGAGCACCCAGCACCCTGAGCACTGAGCACCCTGAGGACTGAGCACCCAGCACCCTGAGCACTGAGCACCCAGCACCCTGAGTACTGAGCACCCTGAGTACTGAGCACCGATCACCTTAGCACTGAGCAGCCAGCACCCTGAGTACTGAGCACCCAGCACCCTGAGCACTGAGCACCCAGCACCCTGAGCACTCAGCACCCAGCACCCTGAGTACTGAGCACCCAGCACCCTGAGTACTGAGTACCCAGCACCCTGAGCACTGAGCACCCAGCACCCTGAGTACTGAGCACGGAGCACCCTGAGTACTGAGCACCCAGCACCCTGAGTACTGAGCACCCAGCACCCTGAGCACTGAGAACCCAGCACCCTGAGTACTGAGCACCCAGCACCCTGAGTACTGAGCACCCAGCACCCTGAGTACTGAGCACCCAGCACCCTGAGTACTGAGCACCGAGCACCCCGAGCAGTGAGCAACCAGCACCCTGAGTATTGAGCACTGAGCACCCTGAGAACTGAGTACCGAACACCCTGAGTACTGAGCACCCAGCACCCCAAGCACTGAGTACCCAGGACCCCGAGCACTGATCACCCAGCACCCTGAGCACTGAGCACCCAGCACCCTGAGCACTGAGCACCCAGCACCCTGAGCACTGAGTACCCAGCACCCTGAGCACTGAGCACCCAGCACCCTGAGTACTGATCACCGAGCACCCCGAGCACTGAGCACACAGCACCCTGAGTACTGAGCACCCAGCACCATGAGTACTGAGCACCCAGCACCCTGAGTACTGAGCACCCAGCACCCTGAGCACTGAGCACAAAGCACGCTGAGTACTGAGCACTGAGCACCCTGAGTACTGAGCACCGAGGACCCTGAGCACTGAGCACCCAGCACGCTGAGTACTGAGCACTGACCACCCTGAGTACTGAGCACCTAGCACCCTGAGTACTGAGCACCCAGCACCCTGAGCACTGAGTAGCCAGCACCCTCAGCACTGAGCACCCAGCACCCCGAGCACTGAGCACCCAGCACCCTGAGCACTGAGCACCCAGCACCCCGAGTACTGAGCACCCAGCACCCCGAGTACTGAGCACCGAGCACCCCGAGCACTGAGCACCCAGCACCCTGAGTACTGAGCACCCCGAGAACTGAGCACACAGCACCCTGAGCACTCAGCACCCATCACCCCGATCACTGAGCACCCAGCACTCTGAGTACTGAGCACCGAGCACCCCGAGCACTGAGCACCCAGCACCCTGAGTACTGAGCACCCAGCACCCTGAGTACTGAGCACCCCGAGAACTGAGCACACAGCACCCCGAGCACTGAGCACCCAGCACCCTGAGTACTGAGAACACATCACCCTGAGTACTGAGCACCCAGCAACCTGAGTACTGAGCCCCCAGCACCCTGAGTACTGAGCACCCAGCACCCCGAGCACTGAGCACCCAGCACCTCGAGAATGAGCACCCAGCACCCTGAGTACTGAGAACCGAGCACCCTGAGTACTGAGCACCCAGCACCCTGAGTACTGAGCCCCCAGCACCCTGAGTACTGAGCACCCAGCACCCCGAGCACTGAGCACCCAGCACCCCGAGAATGAGCACCCAGCACCCTGAGTACTGAGCACCCAGCACCCTGAGTTCTGAGCACCGAGCTCCCCGAGCACTGGGCACCCAGCACCCTGAGCACCCAGCACCCTGAGCACTGAGCACCCAGCACCCTGAGTACTGAGCACTGAGCACCCAGCACCCCGAGCACTGAGCACCCAGCACCCTGTGTACTGAGCACTGAGCACCCTGAGTACTAAGCACCCAGCACCCTGAGTACTGAGCACCCAGGACCCTGAGCACTGAGCACCGAGCACCCCGAGCACTGAGCACCCAGCACCCTGAGCACTCAGCACCCATCACCCCGATCACTGAGCACCCAGCACTCTGAGCACTGAGCACCCAGCACCCTGAGAACGGAGCACCCAGCACCCAGAGCACTGATCACCCAGCATCCTGAGCCCTTAGCACAGAGCACCCTGAGTACTGAGCACCCAGCACCCTGAGTACTGAGCACCCAGACCCCGAGCACTGAGCACCCAGCACCCCTAGCACTGTGCACCCAGCACCCTGAGTACTGAGAACCCAGCACCCTGAGTACTGAGCACCGAGCACCCTGTGTACTGAGCACCCAGCACGCTGAGCACTGAGCACCCAGCACCCCGAGTACTGAGCACCCAGCACCCTGAGTACGGAGCACCCAGCACCCCGAGCACTGAGCACCCAGCACCCTGAGCACTGAGCACCCAGCACCCTTAGTACTGAGCATCAAGCACGCTGAGCACTGAGCACCCAGCACCCTGAGTACTGAGCACCCAGCACCCTGAGCACTGAGCACCCAGCACCCTGAGCACTGAGCACTCAGCACCCTGAGTACTGAGCACCGAGCACCCCGAGCACTGAGCACCAGGTACCCCGAGCACTGAGCACCCAGCACCCTGAGTACTGAGCACCCAGGACCCTGAGCACTGAGCACCGAGCACCCCGAGCACTGAGCACCCAGCACCCTGAGCACTCAGCACCCATCACCCCGATCACTGAGCACCCAGCTCCCTGAGCACTGAGCACCCAGCACCCTGAGCACGGAGCACCCAGCACCCAGAGCACTGAGCACCCAGCACCCTGAGCACTGAGCACAGAGCATCCTGAGTACTGAGCACCCAGCACCCTGAGTACTGAGCACCCAGACCCCGAGCACTGAGCACCCAGCACCCCTAGCACTGTGCACCCAGCACCCTGAGTAATGAGAACCCAGCACCCTGAGTACTGAGCACCCAGCACCCTGAGCACTGAGCACCCTGAGGACTGAGCACCCAGCACCCTGAGTACTGAGCACCCAGCACCCCGAGTACTGAGCACCCAGAACCCTGAGTACTGAGCACCGATCACCCTGAGCACTGAGCACCCAGCATCCCGAGCACTGAGCACCCAGCACCCTGAGTACTGAGCACCCTGAGTACTGAGCACCCAGCACCCCGAGCACTGAGCACCCAGCACCCTGAGCACGGAGCACCCTGAGGACTGAGCACCCAGCACCCTGAGCACTGAGCACCCAGCACCCTGAGTACTGAGCACCCTGAGTACTGAGCACCGATCACCTTAGCACTGAGCACCCAGCACCCTGAGTACTGAGCACCCAGCACCCTGAGCACTGAGCACCCAGCACCCTGAGCACTGAGCACCCAGCACCCTGAGTACTGAGCACCCAGCACCCTGAGTACTGAGTACCCAGCTCCCTGAGCACTGAGCACCCAGCACCCTGAGTACTGAGCACGGAGCACCCTGAGTACTGAGCACCCAGCACCCTGAGTACTGAGCACCCAGCACCCTGAGCACTGAGAACCCAGCACCCTGAGTACTGAGCACCCTGAGTACTGAGCACCCAGCACCCTGAGTACTGAGCACCCCGAGAACTGAGCACACAGCACCCCGAGCACTGAGCACGCAGCACCATGAGTACTGAGAAGACATCACCCTGAGTACTGAGCACCCAGCAACCTGAGTACTGAGCCCCCAGCACCCTGAGTACTGAGCACCCAGCACCCCGAGCACTGAGCACCCAGCACCTCGAGAATGAGCACCCAGCACCCTGAGTACTGAGAACCGAGCACCCTGAGTACTGAGCACCCAGCACCCTGAGTACTGAGCCCCCAGCACCCTGAGTACTGAGCACCCAGCACCCCGAGCACTGAGCACCCAGCACCCCGAGAATGAGCACCCAGCACCCTGAGTACTGAGCACCCAGCACCATGAGTTCTGAGCACCGAGCTCCCCGAGCACTGGGCACCCAGCACCCTGAGCACTGAGCACCCAGCACCCTGAGCACTGAGCACCCAGCACCCTGAGTACTGAGCACTGAGCACCCAGCACCCCGAGCACTGAGCACCCAGCACCCTGTGTACTGAGCACTGAGCACCCTGAGTACTAAGCACCCAGCACCCTGAGTACTGAGCACCCAGGACCCTGAGCACTGAGCACCGAGCACCCCGAGCACTGAGCACCCAGCACCCTGAGCACTCAGCACCCATCACCCCGATCACTGAGCACCCAGCACTCTGAGCACTGAGCACCCAGCACCCTGAGAACGGAGCACCCAGCACCCAGAGCACTGAGCACCCAGCATCCTGAGCCCTGAGCACAGAGCACCCTGAGTACTGAGCACCCAGCACCCTGAGTACTGAGCACCCAGACCCCGAGCACTGAGCACCCAGCACCCCTAGCACTGTGCACCCAGCACCCTGAGTACTGAGAACCCAGCACCCTGAGTACTGAGCACCGAGCACCCTGAGTACTGAGCACCCAGCACGCTGAGCACTGAGCACCCAGCACCCCGAGTACTGAGCACCCAGCACCCTGAGTACGGAGCACCCAGCACCCCGAGCACTGAGCACCCAGCACCCTGAGCACTGAGCACCCAGCACCCTTAGTACTGAGCATCAAGCACGCTGAGCACTGAGCACCCAGCACCCTGAGTACTGAGCACCCAGCACCCTGAGCACTGAGCACCCAGCACCCTGAGCACTGAGCACTCAGCACCCTGAGTACTGAGCACCGAGCACCCCGAGCACTGAGCACCAGGTACCCCGAGCACTGAGCACCCAGCACCCTGAGTACTGAGAACCAAGCACCCTGAGTACTGAGCACTGAGCACTGAGCACCCTGAGCACTGAGCACCCAGCACCCTGAGCACTGAGCACCCAGCACCCTGAGTACTGAGTACACAGCACCCTGAGCACTGAGCACCCAGCACCCTGAGCACTGAGCACCCAGCACCCTGAGTACTGAGCACCCAGCACCCTGAGTACTGAGTACCCAGCACCCTGAGCACTGAGCACCCAGCACCCTGAGTACTGAGCACGGAGCACCCTGAGTACTGCGCACCCAGCACCCTGAGTACTGAGCACGCAGCACCTTGAGCACTGAGAACACAGCACCCTGAGTACTGAGCACCCAGCACCCTGAGTACTGAGCACCCAGCACCCTGAGTACTGAGCACCCAGCACCCTGAGTACTGAGCACCGAGCACCCCGAGCACTGAGCAACCAGCACCCTGAGTATTGAGCACTGAGCACCCTGAGAACTGAGTACCGAACACCCTGAATACTGAGCACCCAGCACCCCAAGCACTGAGTACCCAGGACCCCGAGCACTGATCACCCAGCACCCTGAGCACTGAGCCCCCAGCACCCTGAGCACTGAGCACCCAGCACCCTGAGCACTGAGTACCCAGCACCCTGAGCACTGAGCACACAGCACCCTGAGTACTGATCACCGAGCACCCCGAGCACTGAGCACACAGCACCCTGAGTACTGAGAACCCAGCAGCATGAGTACTGAGCACCCAGCACCCTGAGTACTGAGCACCGAGCACCCCGAGCACTGAGCACACAGCACCCTGAGTACTGAGAACCCAGCAGCATGAGTACTGAGCACCCAGCACCCTGAGTACTGATCACCGAGCACCCCGAGCACTGAGCACACAGCACCCTGAGTACTGAGAACCCAGCAGCATGAGTACTGAGCACCCAGCACCCTGAGTACTGAGCACCCAGCACCCTGAGCACTGAGCACAAAGAACGCTGAATACTGAGCACTGAGCACCCTGAGTACTGAGCACCGAGGACCCTGAGCACTGAGCACCCAGCACGCTGAGTACTGAGCACTGAGCACCCTGAGTACTGAGCACCTAGCACCCTGAGTACTGAGCACCCAGCACCCTGAGCACTGAGTAGCCAGCACCCTCAGCACTGAGCACCCAGCACACCGAGCACTGAGCACCCAGCACCCTGAGCACTGAGCACCCAGCACCCCGAGTACTGAGCACCCAGCACCCCGAGTACTGAGCACCGAGCACCCCGAGCACTGAGCACCCAGCACCCTGAGTACTGAGCACCCCGAGAACTGAGCACACAGCACCCCGAGCACTGAGCACCCAGCACCCTGAGTACTGAGAACACATCACCCTGAGTACTGAGCACCCAGCAACCTGAGTACTGAGCCCCCAGCACCCTGAGTACTGAGCAACCAGCACCCCGAGCACTGAGCACCCAGGACCCCGAGAATGAGCACCCAGCACCCTGAGTACTGAAAAAAAAGAACCGAGCACCCTGAGTACTGAGCACCCAGAACCCTGAGTACTGAGCCCCCAGCACCCTGAGTACTGAGCACCCAGCACCCCGAGCACTGAGCACCCAGCACCCCCGAGAATGAGCACCCAGCACCCTGAGTACTGAGCACCCAGCACCCTGAGTTCTGAGCACCGAGCTCCCCGAGCACTGGGCACCCAGCACCCTGAGCACTGAGCACCCAGCACCCTGAGCACTGAGCACCCAGCACCCTGAGTACTGAGCACCCAGCACGCTGAGTACTGAGCACCGAGCACCCTGAGCACTGAGCACCCAATCACCCTGAGTACTGAGCACTGAGCACCCAGCACCCCGAGCACTGAGCACCCAGCACCCTGTGTACTGAGCACTGAGCACCCTGAGTACTAAGCACCCAGCACCCTGAGTACTGAGCACCCAGGACCCTGAGCACTGAGCACGAGCACCCCGAGCACTGAGCACCCAGCACCCTGAGCACTCAGCACCCATCACCCCCGATCACTGAGCACCCAGCACCCTGAGCACTGAGCACCCAGCACCCTGAGCACGGAGCACCCAGCACCCAGAGCACTGAGCACCCCAGCACCCTGAGCACTGAGCACAGAGCACCCTGAGTACTGAGCACCCAGCACCCTGAGTACTGAGCACCCCAGACCCCGAGCACTGAGCACCCAGCACCCCTAGCACTGTGCACCCAGCACCCTGAGTACTGAGAACACAGCACCCTGAGTACTGAGCACCCAGCACCCAGAGCACTGAGCACCCTGAGGACTGAGCACCCAGCACCCTGAGTACTGAGCACCCAGCACCCTGAGTACTGTGCACCGATCACCCTGAGCACTGAGCACCCAGCATCCCGAGCACTGAGCACCCAGCACCCTGAGTACTGAGCACCCTGAGTACTGAGCACCCAGCACCCCGAGCACTGAGCACCCAGCACCCTGAGCACTGAGCACCCTGAGGACTGAGCACCCAGCACCCTGAGCACTGAGCACCCAGCACCCTGAGTACTGAGCACCCTTAGTACTGAGCACCGATCACCTTAGCACTGAGCACCCAGCACCCTGAGTACTGAGCACCCAGCACCCTGAGCACTGAGCACCCAGCACCCTGAGCACTGAGCACACAGCACCCTGAGTACTGAGCACCCAGCACCCTGAGTACTGAGTACCCAGCACCCTGAGCACTGAGCACCCCAGCACCCTGAGTACTGAGCACGGAGCACCCTGAGTACTGAGCACAAAGCACCCTGAGTACTGAGCACCCAGCACCCTGAGCACTGAGAACACAGCACCCTGAGTACTGAGCACCCAGCACCCTGAGTACTGAGCACCCAGCACCCTGAGTACTGAGCACCCAGCACCCTGAGTACTGAGCACCGAGCACCCCGAGCACTGAGCAACCAGCACCCTGAGTATTGAGCACTGAGCACCCTGAGAACTGAGTACCGAACACCCTGAGTACTGAGCACCCAGCACCCCAAGCACTGAGTACCCAGGACCCCGAGCACTGATCACCCAGCACACCTGAGCACTGAGCACCCAGCACCCTGAGCACTGAGCACCCAGCACCCTGAGCACTGAGTACCCAGCACCCCTGAGCACTGAGCACCCAGCACCCTGAGTACTGATCACCGAGCAACCCCCGAGCACTGAGCACACAGCACCCTGAGTACTGAGCACCCAGCACCATGAGTACTGAGCACCCAGCACCCTGAGTACTGAGCACCCAGCACCCTGAGCACTGAGCACAAAGCACGCTGAGTACTGAGCACTGAGCACCCTGAGTACTGAGCACCGAGGACCCTGAGCACTGAGCACCCAGCACGCTGAGTACTGAGCACTGAGCACCCTGAGTACTGAGCACCTAGCACCCTGAGTACTGAGCACCCAGCACCCTGAGCACTGAGTAGCCAGCACGCTCAGCACTGAGCACCCAGCACCCCGAGCACTGAGCACCCAGCACCCTGAGCACTGAGCACCCAGCACCCCGAGTACTGAGCACCCAGCACCCCGAGTACTGAGCACCGAGCACCCCGAGCACTGAGCACCCAGAACCCTGAGTACTGAGCACCCAGCACCCTGAGTACTGAGCACCCCGAGAACTGAGCACACAGCACCACGAGCACTGAGCACCCAGCACCCTGAGTACTGAGAACACATCACCCTGAGTACTGAGCACCCAGCAACCTGAGTACTGAGCCCCCAGCACCCTGAGTACTGAGCACCCCAGCACCCTGAGCACTGAGCACACAGCACCCTGAGCACTGAGCACCCAGCACCCTGAGTACTGAGCACTGAGCACCCAGCACCCCGAGCACTGAGCACCCAGCACCCTGAGTACTGAGCACCGAGCACCCCGAGCACTGAGAACCCAGCACCCTGAGTACTGAGCTCCGAGCACCCCGAGCACTGAGCCACCCCAGCACCCTGAGTACTGAGCACCCTGAGTACTGAGCCCCCCTGCACCCTGAGTACTGAGCACCCAGCACACCCGAGCACTGAGCACCCAGCACCCCGAGAATGAGCACCCAGCACCCTGAGTACTGAGCACCCAGCACCCTGAGTTCTGAGCACCGAGCTCCCCGAGCACTGGGCACCCAGCACCCTGAGCACTGAGCACCCAGCACCCTGAGCACTGAGCACCCAGCACCCTGAGTATGAGCACCCAGCACGCTGAGTACTGAGCACCCAGCACCCTGAGCACTGAGCACCCAATCACCCTGAGTACTGAGCACTGAGCACCCAGCACCCCGAGCACTGAGCACCCAGCACCCTGTGTACTGAGCACT